>NC_142358.1:4237646-4542646 GCF_059441175.1 Urocampus carinirostris | reverse complement strand
GGCCACCAAAGCAGAAATTTTTAAGACGAATTTCTATTTGTTCGTATTATCGTGTGTTTGAGAAAATAAATTTCAAAGTTTGTGAAGCACTTTGAATTGCATTCCCTTCCCTGAAAATTACAATTTAAACCTGTGTCTAATGTATTTAAAGAAAATGACACGGTTAATGGGTTGCTAACTGAAGGAAATGCCACTGAAAAAATTGTCACCAGACATACAAATAACCAAATCTAGCTGTCATATTGGTGAACAAAACAGCTTGAAAAGCAAATTCAATAGAAAAGACAAAAGAGCATACAATTAAGTTAATCAACAATATAATAAAAGATGATCACATAATAGCAAAGGCTGTAATTTAAACAGTAATTGAGGCACAGAGCTGAATGAGGAAGTCGTGGGGGAAAGCAGGCTTGAATATCAGCCTGTGACTAAACCTAGGCACCATGAGTGTGTGTAGTTTTTGGCGAGTTTCTGTCTCATGAGTTTAGGATGTGACATTGACATGAAAAACTTCCCTTTATTAAAAACTTAATGCGTTGTAAGCATTTTTGTGAACTAGCTGTGTATATTAAAATGATTTCCCGGTCAACAATCTGTTAATAGAGCAGTCTGATGTGTGCTGCAAAAGTTAAATAAAGGAGACCCCCGTTATACAACATTAATTTGTTCAGTTGTTGGGATCGCAAGGTGAAATTGCTGTATGGCGGGAGGTAGAACCCTAGGATATTTGTCTCATGCTTTCTTAACCCCCTGTACTTGAGGTAAAACATTGAAATTAAAAAAGTGTGTATAATAAGTAATATTTACAAGTAATACACTTATATATGATAAAATACTATCAATATTTTTGTGAAGGACAAATGAAATTGTATTTACATTTGGTGTGACTTGAGGTGGCACAGTGGAGTTAGTGGGTGGATAAAGATGGCAGATTAAAATTACCGTAGATTCTGGACAATCAGGTGCACCTGATTAAAAGGCAGACACTCAAAATATTCCACTGTGAGCTATTTATTTTACATTTAAGGTGTACCCGTAATGAAACTCATAGAAAATCTACACAACATAAATATTAGGCAACTGATTTTGCAACTAAAATAACTTGATTCGTTCATAAATGGTTACTGCACCAAGAGCATTTACAGTAATAGTATTATTTTGCTGATTCAAAGGGGCACTTTCTAATTTATTTTTGGTCTTTCAGGTACGCCTGATAGTTTGGAAAATCTGGTAAAATTGTTTTTAAAACTGCATCACAGATGCCTGGTTCATCAATTTTGGCTTTAGAGCATCCACTCAACTTTTATTCTGGCAATCATCTATCAGCTTTAATACACACTCCGCTCCCTGAAAAAGATTAGAACAACTGAAAATGAGAGCAGGAAGTGAGTGCTAAACAGTGGTCAGCCAGCTGTGATAGTAGTTTCCCTCTCATGCTTGCTTGCTATGTTAAATCTCTCGCTCAATTCTTTCTGAGTCTGTCAAAAAAAAAAAAAAATCACTGACTTCTTAAATTCTTTGTAATTGCTATTCAGAAACACTAAAATAAAATCAGCCTTAAAGGGACATTAGCTGATGCACCTTGGCTCCCCCGTTTGGCTGAGAGTAACAAAACAGGCTTTAAAACCATGTAGGTGGAAAGCTTCCCTAATTTGATTTGTGTGGAAGTGTAACCGCATTTTAATTTGCCGGCGCTAATGCAATTTATTACACTTATTTTCCCCCCTTGATGTCGTCTGACGGCATAAGCTCATTGTGCTTGGATGCTCCTCCTCATTGCAGTTGGGTGGCTATTTTGGTTTAATTCCTTTAAATCCAGCTTTGATCACTTCACATGGAGTCAAATAAACAGCAGGATTCTTTTCAGCTTTCCCTAAATGAGCTTCTCGTGTGGCCGACGGCATGGCTGCGTGCGAGTGTGTGGTTGCACTCGTTCGCTTGGCACATTGCTGCTCTTAGCTGTTGCTTTAAGAGAGCCATAAAGGAAAAATGGAAGACGGTGTTATAGCAGCAGTTAGCTACATAGAAGCTTGAATTAATGTAATGCTTGTACACGTGCCGTCATATTGAAAACTAACAGACCAAAGCTGAGACTAAACAAACATTGACACATGAATTAAGTACCATAGACCCTTGGGATGCAGCGCCCATGTGGATTACAATGTTTTTTTCTGCTCTTCTTTACAGAATTTTCCCCAATGTGCTACATAAAGAAAAAAAATAATAAATAAATCAATAAATATATTTATTCAAATATTGAGGTTTGGACAGATCGACGGTGCACAAAACAAATGATTATATGATATAAAACAATAACAAATTATAAGTGTCAATTAACTTGATAATCAAAAAAATGTATAGAAATGTATGCGATACACCTGCAAATATGTAAGATACTCTTTTTTCCTACCATCTTATCCATAGATCAGATTACATTTGGGCTTATCATACAAAAAAAAAATAAAAAAAGCAATACATTTCAGTTTGTCTGGATTTTTTTTATCCACAAAAAATAAATAATCAAAAATCTAAACAAACCCTCTTTTCAAAATGCTGTCAACAAATTTGTTTTTGGGGTTAGATTTTGTAATGTGATAAACATTGCCAATATGAAAATGATATATGCTCAAGTACTTGCCCCTTGGGTAGAGTTAACCACGTGTTTTATATTATTTTTCTTACTTATGTTCTTATTGTTTTTCTCTCAATTTCTGTCTGTTCCCTTGAAAATTGATAACTTTGTTTCATGATGAAACAATCAAGAACTACAAAGTTGAAACTTTAATGTCAATTTTGTTTGTAAATGATGCAATGTTCAAAATGTAGTACATAAAAAAATTTAACATAGCTTTTACATAAAAAAAACTGTCTTGGCGCCCTCTACCGGACCAAAACGGTACTACAATTCACCACATCACAACGAAATGGTGTGAACTCTAATTTGCATTGATTTAACGTTCTTGGTGGCTTATAAATTACGTGATACAACAAATCCATGATCTGATTAGTTACAAACACATTTTAATCCAACTTTAATCGATTTTGGTCGATTTGTTGTTGCAGCACTAGTTCAGAGTCGTGTTTGTAAAGACTTTGCAGGTTTAGTGTTGGACTGGAGGGGTAATGGGCACCACCAGGCTGTACTTGCGCCAGACACACCACAGAAAATGGTGCCCCTGTGACTATAGTGGTTAAGGGATCCAACAACCCATCCACCCATTTATTAGATATGGGTACCAAGGCTTGTGTTGGTGCTAAAAGCAAAACCAACGGAATAATAGATAGATAGATAGATAGATAGATAGATACTTTGTTCATCCCCGAAGGGAAATTCACATTTCCAGCAGCATCCCTGAGCTGAGAACAATCGAGAACAATCGAAAATAACACGGGAGCTGCTGGAGTGGCTGCCATTCGTGACGGCGCCGGAAGAAAAGATTCAATTTGAATCATGTACAAACAAACAAACAATTGAATCATGTACAAACAAACAAACAAACAAAATATTCATGTTTCAATAAGTGGAGTGTTAATAAAATGGGGGGAAAATAATACTGATATAACCAGGTAAAACTAATTTTAAGTTACCTGTCCAAATGAATGTTGCCTCTGTCAGCCCTCAATAGGGCAAGCTGCTGTTGAACGAAAGTTCAATTTTTTTTTAACCACAACTCTACATTCAGTGAATCTCATCAGTGTTTTTTTTTTTTTTTTTCAAATTTCAGGATTTGCAGCATATCCCTTGCACTTTTAGAAGAAACCAACAATCGTTAGTTGGCCAGTCTGAATTGTCCCTAGTTGTGAATGAGTTGTCTGTCCCTGTGTGCCCTGCGACTGGCTGGCAACCAGTTCAGGGTGTTCCCTGCCCACTTCCCGAAGATAGCTGGGATGGGATCCAGCACCCTTGCGACCCTACTGAGGATAAATGGTGCAGATAAGGGATGGATGGATGAATAACTCTGCTAAATCCATGACCAATCTGAAGTGTAGCATCATAAAAACACATGCTAGTGTAACAGAGTTGAAATTCGACTGCTTATTGAGGTCTCCTCTCCATTCTCACAAAATCGGTCTCTGCAGCATTACTGCTAAAACCCTGGTACCGCATTCATTTGTTAAGCCATGGGCGTGTGCGACTGTCTTTTTCGTTTGGCACTTTATTGGCTTCTGCGCTTCCCGTACCTTCAGCTATATCACCTAACCATGGAAATGAAGCTTGCAATGTTTAAGAAACAACAAGATGGTAATCCCCACCCTTACCAATGCTAAGAGATGTGTCAGCAACCAATGAATGATTGGAAAATTGTAAAATAAATAATAATAATAATAAGGAGGACATTAAAACAATAAAGTATTGACAATCCTTGCAAGTTTTAAAATCAGTTAAATCTTATTTCATTGTCACCGCCCCTCTCTGAATCCACCTACTAAATCTACTGTACCAGCTCAAGTCACACAAAACTAAAATGTCATTTTTCCTTTACTGTATATCTACAGTAGTCATGTTATTTAATCATTTTCACATATGTTACACCAAAAGTACTAACAATACAATATTTTGTTCCTAACGTTTAATATGTAGATGCAGCCTAGTAATCCTGGAAGATGGATTACCTCAATTGCGATACCTTCAAACTTTCTTACTAAAAGCATAAACTTACTTAATGAGAATGGATACACCTGTGGCATCCACGATACAGGAATATGGATGTCTACAACTGTAGCATTTTCAGCATTAAGACAGAAAATAATATGGAAATGTCCAAAAGAAATCACCCGATACACATGAGCAATGTTCCCTCTAATTTTCCACGGGTCTGAGCGTTCACACAAAGTCGGTGAGCAATGCTTGAAACAACAGTGAGCAACCATAATTCCAAGTGTGGCAAGGAAATTAATTATCAAACATGTCCAAAACTTGACGTCAAGTTACATTTTGCTGAGTTTCCCGGCAATGCAAAATTATTTTTCTCTTTTGAATGAATTGACTCATGTACTATTGCAAAGGTTGTACGGCCTACATTTGTACGGCCTACATATTTCTTCACAAGATATCCATTTTTTTATTTCCTGACATATTTTGTCGCATAATATTAACATTTTTGGGGGCTTATTTAGTCGGTTGTAAGATACAGAACTGTACTTAATTACATTTTTTAGTGGTACAATGTTGGCAACAAGATTCACTTGCTATAAATCGAAATTATTTGAATGCAACACAAACTTTTTCTTCTTTTTGCCGTATTTTTTTCCGTATTTTTTTTTTAATTCCTTTAAAAAAATCTCATCGTGTTTATTTTTTCCGAGTTGTTACTTTTTTCTTTTTGTTCTCTATTTACATTTTCCTACATTTCTTTCTTTTCTTTTTTTCTGGCTTTTTTCTAAATTTTTCCTTCTTTTTTTCTCTTCCTTTTCCTTCTTTTTTTCTCAGCTTTACACCACTTATTCATTTTGGTATTTTTTTTTCTTTTTTGTTCTATTCCCCCATTCCTTTAAGTCTTTTTGTGCATAATTTTACATAATATTTGGTCATGTTGGGATTAAAGAAGCAAAAACAACCTGAAGAGCCGTTTAGGACCCGAAAGAGCCGGTTCCTTTTAGCGAGCCGAGCCGAAGAAGCCGGTTCTCGACAAACTACTAACTTTACTCAACTTCGTGCTACTTCGACTCCACTTCAAAATACGGCAATTCGATGACAGCGTCAGGGGAACCCGTGTATTTTTACCTTCATGCACTGTAACTTTGACTTAAGTCACTTCTTAATTAGTAATTTTGAGCCCTGATTTTTGTGCGCTGGCTAGATTTTCTTGTGCGCTGAGAATGATAGATAGATAGATAGATAGATACTTTGTTCATCCCCGAAGGGAAATTCACATTTCCAGCAGCATCCCTGAGCTGAGAACAATCGAGAACAATCGAAAATAACACGGGAGCTGACTGGAGTGGCTGCCATTCGTGACGGCGCCGGAAGAAAAGATTCAATTTGAATCATGTACAAACAAACAAACAATTGAATCATGTACAAACAAACAAACAAAATATTCATGTTTCAATAAGTGGAGTGTTAATAAAATGGGGGGAAAATAATTTCTGATACTGATATAACCAGGTAAAACTAATTTTAAGTTACCTGTCCAAATGAATGTTGTGCCATCTCACCTTTCCCACTCTCTCTCCTCTCACCTTTCCCACTCTCTCTCCTGCAGTTGACTTGCTGCTGCTCGTGTAATGCTAAATCTAATTCACCCTGGTCATCCTGAAAGGGGGATTACTACTTGTGAGGTCCCTTCTCAAGGTTTCTCTTTTTCCTCACGCTGAGGTTTTGAGTTGTTCCTTGCCCGCATGTTGGTTTAAGATCAGGTAATTGTGTAATTGTAATCCTGTGCAGTCCTTTGAGACATTTTTGTGATTAAGGGCTATATGGGGGCGGCAGTAGCTCAGGAGGTAGAGCGATCGTCTTAGGATTAAGGGATCCCAGTTCGAATCCCGGCTTGTCAGTGTTACATGTCGAAGTGTCCTTGGGTAAGACATTGAACCCCAAATTATCCCCAATAAGCGTGCGAGCAGTGCGCAATTGCGCACGCGCGCAGTTTAGAGAAAGCACTGCACATGAGGCTTTTTTAGTGAGTAAACTTGAGTTTGTGTGTCCTTAATGTCTCTGTACTAGGTTTCTTGTTTTTTTTTTGTTTGTTTTTTTTCCTTGCCCTTGCGTAGCTTTTAGATCAGGAGATGTTATCATGGTTTGTGCAGCCCTTTGAGACTTTTTGTGATTTAGGGCTATAAAAATAAATATTTCTTGACTTGACATGTAAATACAATTTTAATGATTTTACTAGTAGTTCCAGGGATTTGGAATGCATTAGCTAATTACCATAGGTTTCTATCCCCCGCCTTACAGCAATTTCCCGATCCTAACCTCAGAACAGATTAATGTCCCAGATGTCTACTGTAAAAGTAGTACGGACATCATATCTGTACATTTAAAAGCAACAAAACTTTCCTCTTTCCGGAAAAATCTAGTTAGAACAGTACAAATGTTCTTTTATGTTTCCTATCATTGCAACCGTATCCCCGTAACAGGCTTACAGCTGGTTGGTAAGGGTGACACGCATGCGATTTACAACCACTGCTGCATAATTTCATGGCTCGAGGCGCTAACTCCTCTGACTAAGAGTTCAGGTTTCTGACTATTTGTTCCTTACAGTGCCACTATGGCAGCTGGCGTACAGGAAGCCAGCCAAATGTCATGGGTGGGGTGGGGGTGGGATTATTGCCAGTAATGGAACAAACCAGCAACACTCTTGATTGTGTAATGGCCAAACCATTTAATCATCCCTGCGAAGCGTCATATGATTAAATAACATAAAAGAAAGACAGAGTCTTGGGGAGTACCTCTATGAAGCCACTTAAAATATTATTTGGAGCAAATTAAGTAGGGGGCTCTTCAGTCAGTATGCATCAAAGTGTGTCACTTTCAGCATCAATGTGGTATTTGCTAAATTGCAAAATGAGTATATCATGCTTTAAGTATGATAAAACACAATTTTTATGAGGGTTAGGCGAGGTCAATTTGATTATATTGGATCATTAAGAACAATGACTGTTACATGCCAACAGGGTGAATTCTTTCTGCTGTTCACTCTTGGTTGTCGAGTGAACTGTCCGGGTTTGGGGTTTACCCCAATGCTGCAAAGGTATTGTTGTGTAATGCCATGTTAGAGTTTCTTACAATTCGATTTAAAATTATATACAGTGGTATCTCGGTAGTCACAGAACTCTAGATTTTAAAAATGAGTGTTCAATCCAAAAATATGAGTAACTTTTGCTAAGGTTTTAAAACTTTGAACACAGCCAAACGCGTGGCAGAGTGAGATAAGCAGCCATCTCCACTCCCCGGATAGCATAATTTCCAGAGAGATCGTCAGGCCAATAACACGTGTTGAGAATTTTTTGCAATTGAGAGTTTCATTGCCTTTTTTGCCAATAATAATGGGTCCCAAGACAGTGATAAGTGAAGAGAAAAGAGGAAAACAGCGAGAACAATGATTGAGTTAAACAAGGAAATGATTCAGTAATACGAGAATATAGCCAAACAATTTGGTGATTTGTAATCTACTTTTAAAACAAGCAAAAAAACAGTGGCTGGTTCAAAAATTCGGGAACAAAACTGGTAGGCACCTTGTGACTCGAATTGGAAGACAGGCCAGTTCAGCTCAAGCGACGGAATTAAAATTACTTTGCGAGTATGACCAGCACATAATGGAAGTATTCCTGTATGCCATTGAACAGCTACTCAAAGGTAGAGTTAATGGTTCTAAATCGTTTTAGACTTTTATATCTATAATGTGGAATATTTATTTTGTAAACGTTTCAAAAAATAACTGTTTAAGTACACATTTTAATAACATTTTAAGTATTTTGGAATCTGTAAGATCTTATAAATATAAATATAATTATTTCTTATGGAGAAAAGGGTTTGGTATTCTAGCAAATCTGTGGCCAAACACCAATCCCAAACAGTCTATGGTCAAGTACAGCAGTATCACCATATGTATTATATGTATGAAACCCTATGAAACTCTTTTTTACAACGGAGAATTAAACCAATTCGATTTTACATGAATACCATTCGATTTGAGTAACGTGAATATAAACAGGTTTTATAAAAACTGAAAAAGCAAAGAATCACAGCAGACAAATGTTTTGACCTGTGTATATCAAAATTTTCCAAACAATTCTCTCAAAATATGATTAAGATGTAACTGTTATGTTTCTTTTCATCTCTTTCTATAACTCTCTCCAAGGAAGAGAAGTGTACAAAACAGATTACTGAGTCACACTCTGCCCACCTCTTCAAAATAGGTGACAAACAATGATCTCTCTCAGGCACACCTCCGCATACGTGGTCTTAAATGACAACACTCATTATCTTGATCAATATAGTAATCAAATGTCTTCAAAAAGAATACGTTAACATAGCAAACAGTATTTCAGTAAATTCTCCTTACAATTCCCCAGCGCTAAATTTTGTGTCATCGATTCGTGACTCATTCTCATAAGTCCTATACACAGAGTGACATTAACGTTAGGCCTGGCTGCTTGTTATTTACAATTCTTAAAGGTTAGTATGCAAATATTGAACTTTGCCTTGAGACCTGTAAAACCCTTTAACCAGACAACTTGTCAATTTAAATCAAATGAGGTATCATTAGCCTTCTCATTCAGTATCGAAAGTGAGCACAGCTCTTAATGAACATTTCAGGCAGCATTTCCAATGTGTTCCTTGTAACATTGTACTATCTTACATTTAAATTTGTCACCACTGATTGGCACACTTTGCAACAAGCAGCTACACCACATGATGCTGCAAGCTTACCCAGGGTTCGGAGACAAAGAAAAGAGCAATTATAAACTTTTAGTGCACTGTTGAATATTGAACAGATGTAAATTTACACCATGAATGCATTCAATAAACAAAGGGATAAAGAAAAATCTTTTAAACTCGACCTTTTAAAGAATTCTTAACCGAGCATCAAAATGTAAAAAAAAAACAAAAACATTTTTTGTGGCGAACAAAGCACCATGTCGTCTTTTATCTGGCTGAGGCACGAAAGAAGATTGAAGTGTGTAAAATTAGCTATTTCTAGTTGTATATTTCTCAGACTCCCATGCTATGAAATTAACTTGTTTTTATATTCCTAATATACAAGTAATCATCACACACACACACACAGTCACGCTTCAAAGATTAGTCTATTTCTATTCAGTCTAATTCCATTATTTGTAATATGTTTCAGACTAATTTTCATTGTAATGTAATATGACACTCATGTGTGACTCCATTTCCTGCTTATGTGTGACGTTAATAAACCACGCCTCCTGAACGGATGTTGTCAGTACGGCCCGGGCAACCTGGCAAGATGGCGACTGGGCCGTGCTCGCATCATTGACGGAGTAGATTTAAACTCAATAAGTGTTTTAATCGGAACAATTCCGCCAGCAACGAGTTTATATCTTTATAAACTCTGACATTTTTGGTGCCGAAACCCGGTATGGTGTGTTTTTTTTTTGTTTGTTTGTTTTTTTTTTTTTTTTTTTTTTTTTTTTTTTAGCCGATTGTCGTGGATTGCATACAAACGCCTGGCGTCCTTGTGGCGAAAACAAAATAGCGGCCATAGCAACATCAGGCTAATAACGAAAGATGTTGTTGAAATCGGCTCAGAAAGCTTCCATTCGAACCAAGTTGGCGTATGTATTCAGGTAAAATTAATTTATTAATATATAATTAGGATAATATTAATAATATTAAGAGAAGCCATTTTATAATAAAATAAACCGATATAATAGGGGGGGCCGATAGTGGGTGAGACAACGCGCGCCAGGGCTGACGGGCCCGTAAAGAAATCTTAGCTAAGTATATTACCCGTTCATCTAAGAAAATACCAGTTAAAAATTAGGGTGTATTTTAATATTCAAACTATTAATAGTTTAAAACGAGATCAGGTATTCTCGGGTCGGGAAAATTAAGATAGTCGGCTCACAGGCTCAAAAGATACACATTTTTAAAACAGTTTAGATACACAAACGGTGAATCTTCTCTTGAAGACAGTTAAAACTCCGCAATTGTGTAAACGCATGGCTTCAATAAAAAGAAAAAATGTGCACATTCTAAATTAAGCAAATTTAATTAAAATCCGTTTTGTCTGGGCCTTGTGTGTCTTTATTGTTGTCTTGTGAAGTGTTTTGTTATGTTTGCTATAAACTTTTCACCTCCATTGTCTTATGCTTGTCATTTGTGTTCAGAAAAATGTTTCAAAGTGCTCTTAAAGTGTCTAAAAAAGTGAGGTGTTTAGAGGAATTGATAGGACACCGTGTAACGAGTCGAAAAAAACAGACTTTTTGAGAAATTGGTGTCCAACGCGAATGGTGCACAACAAATGTTTTCCGGTCCAGTTTTTTTTTTTTTTTTTTTTTTTATTGAAAATCGACAAATTAAGGAGTGAGAAGTTTAGGAAAAATATGAATGAGTGATTTTAGATGCGTTAAATCAAGATAATGCCAGAAAAATACAGAAAAAGATAAAATAACACCTAAAAATATCAAATGTTCCTTTTTTCAGTTCAAAATTGGAAAATTAAGGACTGGAAAGACGAGGAAAAATCTAATTGAGTGAAATGGAATGGATTAATTTGAGATAAATGCATTTTTATACAAAGATATTGAAAAATCGTTAATAAACTTTCTTTTAAAAAATGATGGAATGAAAATGTATCGATTGAAATACAAATGAGTAAGATAACTTGTTGCAGATCAAGATACGTCATTTTCACATTAAATAGGTGAAGCTAAAATAGTAGATTTAATTGTTTTGAAGGAAAAATTAAGTGAGATGATTATACTTCCTTTTCGCATTATACTGGTGAGCTAAAGAGCCAGTGTGAGAGGGCGCGTAAGGAAAAGGAAAGTAAAAATTAAGGAAAAGAGAGACAAAGAGCAAACAAGAAAGAAAGAAAGAAAGAAAGAGACATATAAAGGGGAAAGTTAATTAAATAGAAAATAATTTGTTGAAAATTGGGTAAGACACTGAGTCCCCAATGCCCCAAATAAGCAGGTTCGCGCCTTACATGGCTGCACGGCTGCTATTGGAAAATGTGAAGCACCCTATAAAGAGCTTTGGGGAAGTTTTGATTCGAATAGCAATATGAATGCAGATCATTTCATTTTAAATCTAGCTGATTTAAAATGAATGGGTAGGTATGAAACACAACACATTATATAGTGCTTTTGGAGGTCTTCATTGATTTGAAAAGCACTGTATAAATACAGACCATTTTACCATGTATAACAATACTTATAAAAAAAAGCTAAAAAAAACAAAAAAAAATATTACAAGGATGAATATCTAATTGAATGCAAATGAACATGGACATAACATATTGTTTTGCTTTAGAATAAGAAGAAATGAATACCACAGAATACATATACAACTGATACTATAGATGCTGAGCACAGTGGTAAGCAAAATAATCAAAGAAGTTTTTCCACAATTGGGTCTGAGTTAAACCTCTCTGGTTTAATCCAGCCATTCATTTGCAGTTAACCACAAAGGAAAAAGGAATGCGATGATGCATACTGACTGAAGAGCCCCCTACTTAATTTGCTCCAAATAATCTTTTAAGTGTCTTCATAGAGGTACTCCTCAAGTATTACGATAATAAAAATTAAACTACAACAATACTATAGAAATACTATACAAACATTACATTATTTCATTGTTACAATGAGAAAATATTACAGATTTATTACTAAAACATGATTATGGAACAACCATGAAAATACTACCATGGGAATACTTTAAAATTTGAATTTACAATAAAACTATTGCACTAACGCTGCTTTATAAGTTTTATAGATGAAGATAACAATAAGATGTGGTTCTTATCTCATTTGGACTCCACATGGCGACCCCCCATGGCCAGACCAAGGAGGTACAGAAAACAGGAGGTAAAAAGTTGATGCCAATTTTGAAAATAATCAGGCTATTGGCAGGATCGCGAAAGATGGAGGAACCAGGAGATGGAACGAAGAGGAAGGTATCAATAATAAAGGTAAGCTAACAATGTTGATGATATTAAAGGAGTTTGGCAACGACTAAGGGCGTTATAGGTGAGAAACAAGAAAATGTTTTATGTGTTTGTATTCGGCCGGTATGAACCATAAACATGATTCTATATATATATATATATATATATATATATATATATATATATATATATATATATATATATATATTAAATCATTTGACATCTGAACTTTCAATAATGATAATGTGATAGATGTAAAAGAATAGATTAATAGAGATATTGTAGTGTACAGAGTTCATTTTGCCCCTGAGGGCTGGCGAGTCCCGGGGACTCGCATGCTCGGGGATCTGTGGGTCCCGGCAGAGATCAATGGGCCCACACTTTTTAGTGTTATCAAGGTTGAGGTTGTAAATCGGTGACAAATATATAGTAGAGCTCTATATATTCATTCAAATTCAATCATCAAATTATTAATTCATTTTCTGCATTGAATTGTTGTTGGTAATGTACCGATCAGGGGAATGGCCACAGGCCTGTCTTTTTTCATTTTCGCCTTTTATACTTCCTTCTTTCCTTAACTTCTTTATACAACATATTTCATAATATCAATCATCAATGTAGGTGAGCCATTTGAGAGCCGGCTCCCTTTTATGAGTTGAGCCAAAAAAGCCGGTTCTCTAAAAAAGACGGACTTAACCTTCGCTCGACGACAAATGCCACAACAATGATGTAATTCTCGAAGCGACGAGATCTCGTTAGCCAAGATCGGCGAGCAGAAAAATAAAAACTCGAACCGCGAGACCAAAACAACGATGAAAAGTTTGGAATGCAGTAAATCTTTGTTAAAGAGTAATTAGGTAATAATGACAATTTTGTGGCAAAAAGTTGTGTCCCGGGGACACACGTTGATTTGAGACTATGCGTCCCTAGCAAAAACAATGCGTCCAGGACGCAGGGACTTGGGCAAACGAGAATATTGAGTGTATAATACAAGATAATTATACAGAATAGTTTAAAAGAAAGAATATGTAAATAACAAGACTAATCATTTCTCGTTGAACATGCGAATAGCGAAAGGGTAAAAACTTTAAGACGTGTAGTTTTGCTCCTAATAATAAAGCAAAGACGAATAAAGCAAAGACTGCGACTGGGAACTTACAAAATTTTAGTTTCCATTTTCTCGTTTGTTCGTAAATGGACCAGTTCAAAAGAGGCGTAATACGGAAATATATTATTTCCTTAGTTTTTACCCATGTTCTATAACAGATTACTCTCAATAGAGTAATGCTCAAAAAAGAGCAGGTGATCTGAATCGTTTCAAATAATCAAAATTTTGAAATAACGATGTATTAACACAGAAAAGAAAATTTGAGACTAGAAATCATTAATAAAGTAGCTGAAGCTATTTCAGTCACTGAATGATATGTGTTTTCAAAAAAAAAGAAGAAAAAGGACACACAAGTATTAATAGTCAGGCATGTTTTTCGTGATGGAAGGCTGAGGAATGATGGTAAACCCAGGATTGTGAAGATCCGATTCCGGAATACAAGATCAAGGCTGGCGTTTCTCCGTGGATTCAATCGGGTGAAAAGTACCTTCCCGACGTTGTCTTCTGGATTTGTTCGTCCAGATATGACACCAAAAGAAAGGGAACGCGACAGGGAACTACAGGACGAACTTAAGCGCCGTCGGGACGAAGGTGAAGTAAACATTATTATACGGGACGGGAAAATTATTGTCAAGCCGGGAAATGCCTAAGGTCGCCTTCGCCTTTATTGAACAGCCCCTTGATTCATCTCATTAATGCCCAATGTTTGACTTCTAAGGCAGATGACTTGGTCTCGTACATCAATTTCTACACCCCTGATATTTTGGCAATTACAGAAACTTGGTACTCCGCTGGTGACACAGGGCCAACTATAGAGAAATATCACTCCATTAGAACTGACCGTAAAAATGCCCAACATGGAGGAGTTTTGCTCATGGTTTCTCATGGTATAACTGTGTTTTCTGTCGCTAATTATCAATTCGATAGAATTGAGTTATTGAGATGTGATATTCTTATTTCTGGGGTGAAGCTGAGAATAGTGCTTGTATATCGCTCTGGTCTGAGCTCTTTTCAGGCCAACGTCGCTATGTTCGAACATCTGAATTCTATTTTTGATACTAAATTGCAAATTCTACTTATGGGTGATTTTAACTTTCCTGACCTTCACCACATTTTTCTTCAAAATTCTGATACTAATCTAACTTCAATGTTCAAAAACTTGGTTTCAAATGCAGGTTTCTTTCAGCATGTCGATAAACCAACCAGGGGGTCCAATGTATTAGACCTTGTGTTTTCCACTGACAGATATCTGGTTAAAAACATTGACGTTGGGCCGAGTTTCTCTACCAGTGATCACGATTCTGTTACTTTCCAACTTAACCTGGCTCTTAAAAAAGATACCGCTGCTCAGAACTACATAAATTTTAAAGACTGTGATCTACATGGCATGAGATACTTTCTGTCTAGTGTCAACTGGTACCTCTTATTTGATAGTTGTGGGAATATTGAAGAAATGTGGGCAATATTTAAATCTGTTGTTTACACTTTGATATCTGTATACGTACCCTCAGTTGCTGTAACACCTCACGTCAACCGTGATATAGCTGAATTGCATAGGCGAAAGCAGTTTATTCACAAGCTTTATAAACGTGATCAGTTGGCATACTTGGAAAGTTATCAAGATGCTTCAAGGGAACTGCGGAGGGCCATCAGGCGAGAAAGGGTGGCTGAGGAAAATAAAGTTTTAGAGGCTAATAATACTCGTAAATTCTTTTCATACATCAACCGTAAACTAATTTCTAGGGCATCTATTCCCAACCTGAAGGCATCTGACGGTACCGTTGCTACAGATAATGCTGACAATGTCCGTATATTAAATGATCAGTATGCCAGTGTTTTTGGTCGTGACAATGGGGTTTCACCCAACTTTCCCAGCAGAACCTCAGCTGTTCTAAATTCTGTGGAACTTTCAAAGGAGTTGATTCACAGATACTTGATAAAACTTCCCAGCAAATTTTCAGCCGGCCCTGACAAAATTCCAAATTTCTTGCTTAAAAAGCTAGCTGACTTTTTATGTGAACCATTATTTTACCTGTTCTCTAGATCTTTTGAGGATTCACAGCTGCCTGAGGACTGGCTTAGTGCTATTGTCATACCGATTTTTAAAGGGGGGAGCACAACAAGTGCAGCCAACTATAGACCAGTTAGCTTGACTAGCTGCGTCTGTAAAGTGTTTGAGAAAATTATCTCAGATGCCATATGGAAATTTATACAGGAGCACAATCTTTTTACGTTTAAACAACATGGGTTTAGGTCAGGACATTCTACCATGACTAACTTAATAGCTCATTTGAATAATATTACCAGTATGTTTTTTGTTCACAATATGGCTGGTCATGTTGTTTACTTAGACTTTTGCAAGGCTTTTGATAAAGTGTCTCATAACAAGCTTTTACAAAAACTGAAATGCTATGGTATTCGGGGAAAACTGCTTGAATGGATAACAGCATATTTGTCAAATCGTAAACAATGCGTAAAAATTGATTATGTTCTTTCAGTGTGGTCGGAAGTTTGTAGTGGGGTACCGCAGGGCTCAGTACTAGGACCATTATTATTTCTGTTTTTTGTGAACGACCTACCTGAGGCCATTCAAAGTAGTGACATCTCAATTTTTGCCGATGATGCTAAACTGTCGGCTTTCTTACCAAAAACCCAGGTGACAGGAACAATTGATTCTCTCCAAAATGACATTAAATCAGTTTTTCTTTGGTCCGAAAAGTGGCAACTGCAATTGTCATCTCATAAATGCTTAGCACAGTCGTTTTTACATGGTTCTGTTCCGCTGTATAACATTAATGATCATGATTTGCATGTTGTTACTGAACATAAGGATCTGGGTGTCATTCTTACTTCAAACTTAAAGTTTATCACGCATATCGCCAAAATTACCAACAAAGCCAATAACATAGCATCAAACATTTACAGAAACTTTTACAACAAGAACCCAGCATTCTTAGTTCGAATGTTTTGCGTTTATGTTAGACCCGGGTTAGAATATAACAGCGTTGTGTGGAACCCTTACTTACTCAAGGACATTAACCTACTGGAAGGAGTTCAACGACGGTATACGAAGCGGATACCTGGGATGCACAGCTTGTCATATCCGGAAAGACTACAAAGACTGAACTTGGACTTTTTGAAGCTCCGTAGAATTCGATTTGATTTAATTTTTGTGTTCAAAGAACTGCATGGAATGATCGATGTACCTTTTGATCAATTTTTTGAGTTCTGTCGTGTTGATGGTTTACGTGGTCATAGATATAAGTTACGGGTGCCTAGACCTACCAGCAACTTGCACAGAAACTTTATTTCTTTCAGGATACCAAAAATTTGGAATTTTTTGCCTGACCGGGTTATTAGTGCAAATACGGTGCAAACCTTTAAGCAAAGGTTGGCAGAAACAGATCTGTCAAATTTCCTTAGGGGAGGGGGCGTAAGGTGACCATATTTGGCCATGCTCACTCTCAGCATTAGTTTTTCTTTTTGTGTCATGTTTTGATTAATGTATCCAACAATACCTTCAATAAACAATTTCATTTCATGTTTATTTGTATAGCCTTAATCACCAAGGATCTCGAAGGGCTGCACAGAACAAAGACTATTGCAAAGAACAAAGACCATTGCACAGAACAAAGATTGATAATAAAATAATATAAATGCGAGTCATCCAGATAATTCATAAGTGACAACTATGCATTGTTTTACATTGAATTAATAAGAAAAGATTGAATATGATTATAGAGAGAGAAAATGACAATTAAAAAGTTTTGACATTGAGTTCCATTTGGCAATTTTTGAGATTTTTGATGTTTAGACAGAGTGAGGGTTTGGAATTTTGATGAGTTTAGCCAAAGGACAAGATCCTTTAGGAGGACAATTGATTCCACACTGAAATTTTTTTAAGAATGAGCGTGTTACGATTGACAAATAATTAATAAATATGTAACAAATGCTGACTTATAGTTTGGTTAAATTAAAAGGAAACAGTCTCTTTGGAAAAGAGCATTTTTAGAAGGCAATGAGAAACAGATTGATCACTCCTGGAAAAGATCATAGGAATTTAAAAAATAACGGATTAATTGCTTTTGAGACAGATCATGATAATTTAATAATATAACTGCACGGGAAATAAATGGATGGAAATTAATTAAACCAAGATAATGTCTACTAGTACTTTACTTTAGGCCATTGAATAGTCCAGCTAATTTAATAAAACATCCCAGTACGTAAGCACGATATAATTAACAAGACTAAGTGCCACTGAATTTCACTAAGAATGACAATACAAAGGAAATTATCATTATTATTATTAAGTCAAGTCAAGTCAAGTCATTTTTATTTGTATAGCCCTTAATCACAATAAGTCTCTAAGGGCTTCACAGATTAGTATACTATGTTACACAGACTATTTTTCAGTCGACAAGAAGAGTAGGTTATTATTCATAAGCAATGGAGTATAAGTGAGTTTTAGATTTAAACATTTCCACTGAGGTTGCAGATCGGATCTCAGGGGGAAGAGCATTCCACAGCACCGGTGCCCGAATGGAGAACGCTCTCGAACCAGCAGAACACTTCTTTGCTCTCGGGATCACCAGAAGACCGGCACTCTCAGATCGTAGGCTTCGGACCGGGACATAGGGGCAGATCATTATTAAAGAGAAAATAATGTTTGTTTTTTTTAAATCAATGGACTCTCCAAAGGCATATCAAACTGTCAAAAAGGGGGCACATCAGAATAAAGATGGACAAAATGATATTTGCTGTGATGGGGAACACAGTTGAGAAATTTTAACAAAGACATCCATTCATCCATTGTCTGCGCCGCTTATCAACAGCGAGGTCACGGGGGTGATGGAGCACTTTTCGGACAGCTAACAGGAGATACCTGAACTGGTCGTCAGTGGAACTGACAGAAAAGACAATAAAGTAATTTCGTTTTTGAAATTGACACATTTTGAAAAAGTACTTTTGATGGGCCAAGAGCAACATTCAAATGGTGAATGTACTGTGGAATACGCAAATCATAGCCTGGAACATAAAAACATTAAAGAACACGTCTGCTTGAAGTTTTATAGAGTCTTGTCAATACAAAATGTATATGTACATGAGGAAAATTAAAAAAATTTATCTTGCAAAATTATAAATGCTATCTTATTTCACTTGTATTCATAAAAGTTGAACCGAGTTTTGAACTCAGTTGGGGGGAAGTTTTTAAGAGGCTGGTAAATTCTAACTTCAGAACGAGACACGTGAAATGTTTTTGGTCAGAATTCAGTATAATAAGAGTTAAAATCTTAGACTAGTTTTGTCCGCAATTGATGAAAATTTGTATTCTGAATAAGCTCTCCATATAATTGTTTTTTGAAATTCAAATTATGAAGTTTTGGACGGATAGAAAAATATTACACAAAAAGAATATGCTATAATATAAAACAATTCAAATGTTTGTCAAATAGCTTAACAATAATCAATTAGAATGACCATACACCGTTAGAGTATCACCCACATTGAAAACATTTTTGGATGGTATTTTTCATTTTTTGGCAAAGTCATTCATTTTGAGCGTGAATTACCTGCCTTCTTTGTAAAATACTGTTATTTTGAACAAATTCACTTACTGAAAAGATAATACATCGGTTATGATTTTTACAAAAAGCTAAACAAAGAGTGAATCATAACAGTAAAAGCAATTTATTTGGCTAAGTTGATGATTTAACGATCTACCCTGGTCATCTGCCTCGAGAAGGATGGCCAACAGCAAGATACCACATATAAAAAATCAAGAAAAGAAAATAATAAGAAGGGAAAATACAAAAATACACACACAGAATTTTTGGACAATGACCAATCCACAAACAAGAAAACACCATGTCACTCAAATCAGGGTGAGTGATTCTGATGATGATAATAATTAAAAACATTCAGTGACTGAAATTAGTAAATAGCCAAATTTGAGAGTTAGAGCTAACAATTTTGAAAAATAAATTGTTTAGGTTTGATTTAAAGTCTTGGTATAAAGTGCTCAGAATGGATACGGCAACTTATAGCGGGGATTTTGCCTTCACTAATAATAAATAAGGATAATTTAAGAAAATATACGAATCTATATAAATAAATGAATCAGTTGTTTTTCAGGTTAAATTGAGCCATGAAAAATGTCTCAACAGGGGAAATAAAACATTAGGATAACGTAATTAAAAAAAATTTTTTTAGGTCTCTACCTCTCTCTATATCTATCTCTCTCTCTCTTTCTCTCTATCTCTATTGCTCTCTATTTATCTCTGTTTCTCTCATGCACACAGGAGACAGTGACCCCTGGTGATCTGATGCTGGTAAAACAAAAAGGCCTGGTTCAGTCCACACTGGAATGGCCCTTCTGCTCATCGCCCCCACGGCTGTTGGGGTGCCTGGATTCACCAGGGACATGAAAATGAGACAATCATCGATCCCCTAGCCACTATGAAGATCCGAGGGGGTAAGGCCAGTCGGGCCCCTGTTTACATCGACGCCAACGAAACAACGCCAAAAAAAGACCGGACATGTTCCACAATCCCGTTTCCTGATCGGAAAAGGCTACCCCATTGCCATAAGCGAGGCCCTCGTCCAGTTTGAGAGGCAGCAGGGCGGTAGCGACAAAATTCATGTTTTTTCTTCATCAGCCCACGGTGGGGTGGTGCAGTCATTTACAGGACACATCCCAGGATACAAAATCATGTTTGGGCACACTTTTGGCCGCCTTTCCAAGAAAGCTCTAGAGAAAAGCACCAAAAGAAGACCCCAGCTCCAAAAACAGTGAGAAGAAAGGAGATCGGTTCGACTTCTGCTACTGTTTTATTGAAATCTTTGGACATTAAAGGCTGCATTACTACATTGGTATCAGCTCTCACACATCACACACTTACATTGATAATAGCCGGATATTGCACAAGTCTCATATATTTACACTAGGGGGGTGCACGATAAACATCATAGTTACTTGTCTAATCAAAAATAGCACTGATTAATTGATTGATTCTTTGATTTACATATTTTGTTTATTCTCTGTTCAACAATTACTAGGTTCAAATACTAGGTCAACAACTTTGACAGTTGAGATAATAGAAGGAAAAAAAGTCTTATGGGGAAAACGGAGTTTTGTCCTGTCCTCTTGACTGTCTTTTCACAATAATCAGATCATGTAACGAACGTATTCTGACTAGGTGTTTACATTTAAAAGAAAATACATCTTATCACTCAAAGAACATTTTTCTGATGTGTTTCGACATTAGGTCTCTTATAAACTCAACAAAGGATCAATCTTGGTAACAGGCGATATTTAATAATACTTTTGATTTTGTTTTTATTTCTACAGTAAGACATCCACACATTTTACCGATGCCGGTTGTCATATTTGCTAGAATTTAAAATTCAATATTGTTTTTAATGAAAAATGGTTTTGAATGTTTGTTTATGCATACCATTCTTGGTAACTTGGCACCAGGCAATCGCATTCTAATCTGACGCTACTTTTAGCGGGCGTTCCAATGTTATTGCAAATGTGATGAATTAACAATGTCTTTAGAAATTTCTTCCCGTACGCATTGAAGGCCATAAAGGCATGGGCTGAATGGGTAATTCTATCTGAGATAAGCTGTTGCCTAGTTAGCGATGCTACAGTTTTGAAAAGAATTTTGGGGTTCTTTTCTTTTTATTTTGTTTATTTTAATTCTCGCGGTCTCCATAGATGACCCTTATAGTTAACGATTGCTTAACTCGAGATTTGTTTTCATTTTTGAGAAGTATGAACTACACTGAAAAATAAGCGTTTTTTTGTTGTTCGTTTTAGTTGTCCAATTTTTTTTTTTTTTTTTAATCCTCTGTTTTTCCAAAAAAAGACATTCCTGGGAGGTGAGGATTTTTTTCCTTTTTGAAGGTTTTTGTCTCTCCATGAGATTACCAATCTGATGTTTTCTTTTATGATGTTTTAATTTGAAACCACTGGTATTGTTTTTATTGATGTTCTTTGAAGTTCACAACAGGGGGGGAAATGTAAAGTTAGCAATTTCTAGTTGGTTATTTCTAAGACTCCCATGCTATGAAATTAACCTGTTTTTATATTCCTAATACACAAGTAATCATCACACACACACAGTCAAGTTTCAAAGATCAGTCTATTTCTATTCAGTCTAATTCCATTATTTGTAATAAGTTTCGGTCTAATTTTTATTGTAAAGTAATATAACACTCATGTGTGATTCCATTTCCTGCTTATGTGTGACGTCAATAAACCACGCGTACTGACCGGATGTCAGTACGGCCCGGGCAACCTGGCAAGATGGCGACTGGGCCGTGCTCGCTTCATCCACAAAGGAGGTCAAAACTCAATAAGTGTTTTTATCTGAATAATTTATATCTTTATAAACTCTGACAAAGTGTTAGGCCCAACTCATTTACAGTTACATGAGCCTGTGCAATCTGACGAGCCACAGATCGGACCACACACATACGTTACAGCTTTTTTAATTCATCAGCTTATTAGTATTAATTACATAATGAACTGTGGCATCTGTTTAGCAAATCATAGAACTGCTTTTTAATTAACTATCTACCCATGTCTAAGCTACTTAGTTATCCAAACAACAAGGCCAAATGGGGACTAGGTAGAAATTTCACCCACAAAGGTTGACATCAATATAGACTTTGAAGTCAACCTTCGTCTCAATTTGCAGCATGACAATTGGTTGGCATGTTACTTACAAAACCAAAGCACAAAAAAGTCACAGACTAACTATTTTTCTGTGTATGCTCTTTTAGAGAGCTCATGTCAAACCCTGCAACTTGGATGACAGATGTGAATGAGTGAAAACCAACGCAGCTAATTTGGAATCCCCAGAATACACATTTCCTGCCTTTACAGCTTTCATATTTTACAGTGTGGAGTTAAATTACACGTGCCCAAAAATTTGGAACTTCGTGACATCTATAAGATGCCTGTCTGCTATCGATCTACGCCAGATAAAATTATGATCTGCTGATGGTTTGCATCATGGCATCATGAATATGCACATGTGCTATTGGCTGAACTACCTTCCACAATATGCCTTCTGTTTATTTACAATACTGAGGCAATACAATCCTGAGGGGCTGCAACAACTGATCAATAAAATCAATTAAAATCAATGATTGAAAGCATCGGCAACTAATTAGATCATCGATTGTTGGATCATGTGATTTATGAGCCACCAAGTACGTTAAATCAATGCAAATAAGAGTGCAAACTATCCCGTTGTGGCACGCTGATAGTTGTAGTGCCAATTGTCAAAAGAACTTACAGGGCAGCTGAAATACAAGGAAAACAATACAGAAAATAAGTAAATACAATAAAGTAAAAATAAAAATAATAATGACACCTTCAACTTTACACAACGGGCAGACTCTTGAGCATAAATAATTTTGATAAGTGGAATGTTGATATTAAGATTTCCCCAAAAATTTAATTGGTTGACACATTTTTAAAAATGGGTTAGATAGATAAAATTGCAAGACATAAAAAGAAATGTATTCTTTCTTTTTTGTATAAGTCCAAATGCAGTATGAGGTTTAGATAAGGTGTTTAGTAGTATTTCTATGTGTTTTTGTTAATTGTGAATTTATTTGACACACACTTGTGTTTTTTATTGTTTTAGTTTACAGAATATTCTGATGTTTTGTGCACTTTTTTTCAATCCGTCCAAAACTTGAATATTTAAAAAAAGAGGAGGAAATAAAACGTTTCTTAATCGACCAATTCATCGATTATGAAATTGTTTGTTGCAGCCCTACAATACTGTATTTTTCGCTATAGGTCCAAGGCTTGCAGGTATTCTAAATGGGGCCGCAAAAACTTAGTAATCATGGTAACAAAGTTGGCTCTAATCGCCTTTCTGCATCCACCCGCCACACACTTGACCAGCTAGTTAGGTCACACAGGAGGCAATTTTTTCCCCCCTTTATATGTACCATATTTTCTGGACTATTGGGCACACCTTCGAAAATTGCCTTTTGCAAAAAATATATTACAATAAAGCCACAACTTACAATAAGGGTGCATGGAATAAAACTACTGTAAGCTAGGTTTATATAAAAAAAAGTCAGATAATAAAACACATATTTCAAGAACATAAACTGGTTTTGCTGTTAAAATTAACTGATTCACCAATTCATTAACGGTTACTGTAAATGGTAGCATTTCCAATTGGATGCATCGTACTTTCTAGTATATAAGGTGCACTGGATTATAAAGGCGTGCTTTAAAAGTCTTTCAAATTTCCACTTTTTTGGGTGAGCCTTATAGTCCAGAGAATACAGTATATTTATTCATAATATTATTTAATTATATCCACATATATTACAAAAAGGTAGTACTTTGAAACCATTGAAAAATTTAGGTTTTTACGTGTGCCTTATAGTCCAGAAAAGACTGGATTTATTCATAATTGTATTTTACTCATATGCATGTACATTACAAATAAGTAGTACTTAATATATACTATTTTGTAATCTTAATGTATTTATCTGGGGTAACGGTAGGATTCTATCCACAGCTATAAGCCAATTTCATTTTGTGATCCCCGCTTCAGAACAGTATAATGTCGTATCCAAGGGGGTCTACTGTACTGTAAAAAAATTCTGAAAAATCTGTGGTGATTTATTTCATCAATATTGCTTTCCTTTATTTATGAGTGGCAAGTTCAAATTTTCAAATCGGAAATTGAACTGAAACTCCATCAATTTTCAGCTTTCGGTCTGACATGAAGCCCTAAGAGCAATGGCTGAAAAATATTTACAGTCACAAAATTAACAAAACAAAAGCAACCCAGCATACGAGTCATTACCTAGGTTTAAAAATTTACAGACCGATTTACCGGTTGCCACTATAGCTAGAAAACGGAGAAAGACCTTTCAAGGGCCGGGGTAAAGCTAATGGACGGAAGCAGTGAATCACGCTGCAAACAAAGTGACCTCTAATCATCCTAGGTAATGACCCCATGACGGGGGCCTTCATCTCTGACTCACAAAAACTGCTCCAGTCATGCAAGAACGTTCGGCAGTCCAAACTGGATGGCGGGAGAGGAGGAAGCGTCCTTGCAGATTTTCAAAGTAAAAATTCAACTCAGGTACACCCCTCAGACCTTCTGCGGCATTTTACCAAACCACAAAATGCAACAGAGATAATAAAATTGAAAAAAATAAAAATAAAAAGACACCATCGGAACCAGCAAACTTCCAAAAAGGTAGTTCCTTTCCTAATTTATACAAATATACCGTACTCCATAAACTTTAAAGATGAACAATATACTCAGGAGTCAGCAACCTTTTGAAACTAAGGAGCTACTTTTTTGTAACCGATTTACGCAAAGTTTGATATGCATTTCTAAAATAATAACTTACTATGTTGTCATTATGTTAGTATAAAACAGGGTTGATACACCTTTCTAATGGCCAAATTCAAGTACTCCAAAGACGATTATCATTTATTATATTTATTATTACTTTTCCAGTAGCATTAAAGGAAGGAATCCGAGTGAATCATGTATTTTGGAGATCCACAAATATATCTGATTTACATATGGCATGTGTAATTTTGAGAAAATCCTGAGTATTTCTGAGGATCTGAACGGTACGTATGTAAACATTTTTGAGTTTCTTCCCATGCAGTTGTTGGATGAAGAGACTGTAATATGTTCCTTACATTTTCAGTTTCAGGAATTTTTTTATTTACGATTGAAACACTGGGAAATGCTACCTTCATTTGTTTTATTGCCCATGATTGATACATAATACACATTTAAAACTCCCCTGTTTAGATGTAGCTTGCACTTGTCCTCTTGGGTTGGACCTTTGGGGGACGATGACGCTTTATAGGACAAAGGACAAACACACAAACTAATACCAGCCATCTGCCATTAATTAAGGGAAGAAGAAATGCAAAGGAAAAAAACCACCAGAGAGCAGTGTCAGCGTCATTTAAGGCAGACTTGTTGTGAAACATCAAAACAATGCCAAGCATTTATGGCACTTCACCAAAAATTAAGCACTTTTCAATCCTTGAAAACAAAGTTAAATTAATCAATTTTCAAGGATTTCAAGCATCCGTACAAACCCTTCATTATATCATTTTTATGTTATTACATTGTTAAATTTTTAGAAATAGGGTTAAAATAATGCAGTAAACTACCAAAACATTTGACTTGTATCTAAATTGAAGGCATAATTTTAAAAGAACTTGAGAAGGATAGAGAATATAAATACATTGATCAAGTCAATGATTTTAAATTGCCATTAGAAATCAATTTTCAGAACCAGTCCACGAGCTACACACACACACACACACACACACACACACACACACACAATGGGAAATGAGGGAGGCTCAACGTCACATTTAATGGAAACGGAACTTTAACTTGAAAACCTTTGAAGAACAATAATTGCCACGATTCCAATATTATTAGTTGTAAGGTAAACAACAATCATAATATTTTTAGATGGTAAAAGTACATGGGCCATAAAAGTAGGCCGTTCCGTTTAGTTAAAGGGCGGCTTCTTCCTGCTTCAGTCTACATCTTTAGGGGTAAAAATTTGGAGTCATGTTGCCGACTTGCTACAGGCCAATTAATTACACAACAAAAGAGTCCCTGATCCTAAAACTAACCACAAAAGCTGACTTAGGCCTGCTAGCAAAACAGAACTTCCTTTGACCATACGACTAACCATTGTAGCTGGATAATAACAAAACAACAAGCAGTGAGGATAAAGTTAATCACGGACACATGGATAATGACTAATAATAAAAACAAACATTCACGTACGACAAACGGTGAATTATTCCGGCCAGCATCACTATTGTGATTACTTTAAAACAGTGAGGGAAAGGATAAGTGGAAGCTTTACTAAATTACCATATTTTGTGAATAAAGCCATCGTGTCAGATCTTTACATGTGCTACTAAACTTTGTTGCCAACGCTTTGAAGTGCTGTGTATTACTGTTTTCATCGTACTAGCAATACTTATTGGCAGTAAAAACAGAATTGAGAGCGAGGTCACAGTATGGCCTCTAATGAGTCTCAAGGGCGGAGACGCTTAAGTGCAGGGGTCGGGAACCTTTTTGACTCAAAGAGCCATAAAAGCAAAAAATATTAATTTTATTTTGGGAAAGAGCCACACCATATATTATGAGACAAATTTACTAAATTGCTAAACCCGCGCCCCAGACAAAAGCTTAGTCTTCAGCACATTTATTTTTGATGATTTGATAAAAATTATGAAAAGAGAATAATGCCAGAGCCCCTGTCCCAAAATCAACAAACATACCACTTTAAACTTGTCTCTTTCTTGCAATGACTCAAGATCGGTTAAACTCCTTTTGACCCTTTTTTATCATACATATTGGTTTCAAAACCAGATGCAAGAATTTATTTTGTAAAAACGTCACAACATTCTGAGAATAGGGAGCCTTATGTGCTTACCTTTGGCGAGAGATGGGAAGGAGTGCTTGTACTTTTTGCATAGCTCCACCCATCCATCCCTCCCACTCACCCAATCAAATTACTAAGTTCTCTTCCGGTGTTTTGGCGTATTTACAGTTCTGTGGATTCATCATAAGGTATCTGAACACTGAACACAGATTACATAGTAAACTTTTATATAAAGGATTCTTTAGCGTTGTACAGCTAAAACGAGTTTTTTTTTCCCCATTTTTTTGTGTGACACCTTGACTGTAAATTGTAGTAAAAAACGTGCCATATATATACTGCGAAGTAATCATTTGTCAGTAAGTTTCGGTTTGGCTTTGCGTGTAACTTAATAGGATAGACGAATCAAGTTTTGGACAAGATGGAGAAATTTTGCATGCAATCAAATCTGTCTCTGAGCCACAGATACTCGTAGAAAGAGCCATATATGGCTCGCGAGCCATAGGTTCCCGACCCCTGCTTTAGTGGATGGCTTGCTGAGTTTTTCATGTGAGCGTGTGCATGATAAATATCGGCCCAATAGAAACATAAAAAAAACCTAATGATTAGTCACCTGACAATTCGCAAAAAATATTCCATCAGAGGACACTACTTGTTCTAAATAAACCAAGCATGTATGTCCCTTATTAGAAAATTTTCATTTTTATAGAAGTAGTAGGACAACTTGGTCGTGTCTCCTATCCACCTCTTTATTATTTGCACTATGCACCGGAGAACTCAGTATGTGTACAGGCAGTTGTGATTGTACAGATCCAAATGTGTACAACTAAAATAATGTCACTTAATAAGAATGACTGACATTTCTTTGGCCAAGGCATGTGTGACAGTTTTGTACTTGTACAATAGGTGTTATACTTGTAGAATATCTAAAAGTGATGTATCTTCACATAATGAACTAATCATGGGTGTCATAATCCAATGCACTTCTTGCAATATTTACATGTCAGTGTTATGGTGCTTATAACAATCTATTGTCAAAGTTTGGATGTGTGTTTATACACGAGGTTTTACAGTGCAATATTTGTGCAATGAATAATCAGTCAAAATATTTTGCTGACCACAAATGCAAAACAGTGGATGCAATGGGGATCAAACCCAGGTCACGGCAGACAGAGTGCTATATCCTTACAACTAGACCAAAATGATGACATACGATAAGGGATTAGATTTTATCTCATTTTCACACCGGTTTTATTATTGGCACCAGAGATGAATGTTAGAGCAAGGAGAAAACAGAAACTTCCTAAAATATATGAATAAACGCAAAAAAAAACAACACACAATGGGGGAAACAACTCTTATGTGTCTGATGATGAATCGTACATGGAAGAACATTTAAAAAATACATTGTAAATTTTAGGTAGGTATTATGTTCATGGTTTACATTGTCAATAAATGATTTAAACCATTGCCACACATATTCAACGTACGCCATTTACAATGCTTTGTTTGAGCTGACAAAAAGTGAAACAAAATTTTATACCTATTTTTAATCAAAAATTAGCAGTACACATAATACACAGATGAATGTGATTGATCGATTGATCAATTGATTAAAAAAAATCAAGCTGTAGTAACCAACGCATCTGTTTAGAAACATTATTTACAGAAGCTGTATGATAGTAATAATTGTAAGCAAAAACAAAGACGGATATGAAAATATTTGGATTTTGCATGTCATCTGTTATTGGCATCAGTCTCCAGGAGCAGGATTTGATAGGAAAACAGTTATCATGCATTCTGTATGTGCACCGTACTATTACTACCGTGACAGATTTGTGCCGTAGGAGATGCTGTTTAGTTAAGTATCAATGTCTATCTATCACCTTCCCCTGAGATGCTCAGTGCCAGTATGACAACGCACCTTGAGCCCTCTGGTAACAACGAAGCCAAAGTTACGAACATTTAATGAAGGTTAAAATAACTCTTTTGGGTTACAAGAATACAAACGCGACAATAAAATTGTAATAAGTAACTGACCTCCTTTTGTGATAGACACATTGAACTAAGTATGTAATAGCCTACAACCATGGCTGTGATTAAATGTAGTAGCAAGTAGAAATATATCCAAATTAAACACATTGTAAATCATTAGTTCAAACACTGACACATCTGAGGGAGGTGAGTGTCTGAAAAATATCACAAACAGGGCCGCGTTATCAGATATTATTACACCACATGAGAACACATTTCAGTGCCCTTCAGCAGTCATGCACACACAACGGCTCAAATTGGCCCCAAACAGGAGGTGCAGCAATGACGTCAAGCGGGACGCAGTAGCCGTGTTTTTATTCCTCTAGCTGGCTGGCATAAAACGCTAAGCACACGGATACGTGACGTGCGCAGGTAATCGGGCAACCTTATTTTTCATTGTCAACGTGGCAACTAGATTCCGTGAGATCTCTCTTGCGGGTTGGCATGACGTGTTTTCCCCGCCACAGTGGATAGGATGGGAATAGGCACACAGACCATGGCTTATAATAGCAAGTCTTATCTGATCAAATTGTTGTAGAACGAAGAGCTGATGAAAAAGGACAGAATGGTTTGACAAGTCACAGAAATGATAGCAGTTGAAAATGATGGGTGTTAGAGCAGAAGAATGACTGTACAGTAGTTCTTGTTTTATTTATCTGAAACAATTGGGCCTTTGCATCAGATTTTAAAAGAGAACAAAGTGAGCAGATCTCATCTTATTCGTCACTCGGGGGCATATGATGCCTGCCCTAGAGGATTTGAAGTAAAGGTTATTTTATCAACAGAATTTCCAGCCTTAAAGACCCACTTCAGAATAAAGCACACTTTAGTAGCTACAGTAGACCCCGGGGACATGGAAATACAGGTCTTCTACTGATTTGCATCATGGCATGAAAATGCAGATATTATTTTGAATTAACCACCTCCCACAATATCTTTCTCTTTCTTTGTATAGTTCAGAGTCTTGTGTGCTTTGAAATGAAATGATCTGCATTTATATAGCGCTTTTCAAGTCAATGAAGACTTCCCAAAGCGCATTGCAATGTGCTTACCCTTTCACACACACTCACACACCAATAGCGGCCGTGCAGCCATGCTTATTGGGGACATTAGGGATTCAGTGTCTTGCCCAAGGACACTTCAACATATAACACGGAGGAGCCGGGAATCGAACATGCGATCTCTTGATCCCCAGACGAGCGCTCTACCTCCTGAGCTAATGATGCCCCATTGATAAGACTTTGAGAGTTATTGCGAGGCAATACTGTATTTATTCGTTACAAGTCCCGAGGCTTGCAGTGGTGCTAAAGGGAGAGGGAAAACAAGCAACAGAATCTGTGGTTTCAGTTACATGTGAAAAATTTTACTAGAATAGCTTTCCCCCACCTCCGTAATATTGCGAAGATTCGTCCGATGCTGTCTCAATAAGATGCGGAAGTTATTATTCAAGCGTTTATTACTTGTCGGCTTGTTTACTGAAATGTATTGCTTTCTGGTCTTCCGATGCCTAACTTCAAAAGTTTGCAGCTGGTTTAAACTGCGGCAGCAAGACTTTTGACTAAAACAAAAAAGTTTGACAATGTTACCCCTATATCGGCTTATTTGCAATGGCTCCCAGTCCGCTCAAGATGTGACTTTAAGGTTCTCTTACTAACACACAAATGTTTGCATTGACTTGCACCCTGTTATCTCTCCGATTTAGTTTCTCCCTATGTTCCTGCATGGAGCCTCAGCTCGGAAAATGTCGGTCTACTTGTGACACCAAGAGCCAAGAAGTCCGCAAGCTCGGGAGCGTTCTCCATGTGAGCCCCGGTGCTGTGGATTGCTCTGCCTCCGGAGATTAAATCTGCAACCTCAGTGGAAGTTTTTAAATCTAGACTTAAGACCCACTTATATTAAATAGCTTGTGATTGATGCCCACCTCATATTTTGTATTGTCCGGTCTTTTTCAGACTGCCAGGCTGGTGGTGATACGAGGGAGAAGGACGATTTGAGATGAGTCAGCGGACTAGCATATGGTCCTGAAGCACGCCGACGCCTGCGTCAATTAGCCGGCAAAGATGGGAAGCTGCGTCGTTGCAGTTATGGAGTTTTTGGACTATTTTACAGGCTTGAGGCCTCGTTGCGGTCACGTACTTTCTGGACAAATTTCAACATATTACCTATAGTTTACTTTTATTGATGTTCATTATGTTTTGTGTACTGTTACCCAATGCTATATCTGTTGCACCCTGGTCATCCTGGAGAGGGGGATTATCACTCCACTCGACCAGCTTATGTCACGTCAAACCAAAGGTGAAACAAATTTGCTTTTTACATTGCATGTATGTTATCATTATTTTTGTTATTTTATCAAATGCACGTAGTTACATATAAGAAGTACTTACTAAAGAGTATTTTGTTAATTTATAAATTCATCTGATGTTTCAGGGGTTCTAAGGGCATTACCTAAATCCCAAAAGTTTCTATCCCCTGCTATACAGCCATTTCACTTTGTTATCCCACCTCAGACTGGATTCATGTCACATGCTCGCGTATACACATCACCATTTCTAATCCGTGCTTATTAAAAAAACAATAGATCTACTGTACTTCAAGTAGCCTTTACACATGCAGACATTTAGTAAAGATGACAGTCACAGAAATAAATAATGGATGTTCATCTTAACTTATAGAATACAAAATAGAAAGGCACACAACAACATGGCATTCTCCAGCAGTCATACAATTACACGCTGATAGGACATATATCTTATATACATACTTCCACCATAACCCCTCAATAACTTCGAGAAATCCATGTTATACAGATTTTCAGACACGTTAATGAACATATTTGCTGCTTTTTGCACAATTCCTTTGGAACTACGGCTAATTCAAAAAAACAAAGCACACCCATTTTTTTTTTTTACAGTGATGCCGTAATGGTGATAGCATTGAAAATTAAAATAGATGAAATAATCAGCAAGTAACCTATATCAACTATTATTTCCATTGTAAGATTGTGAAATACTTTAATAGTCAATGATAATCAATTTATGCCAGCAAGTGAATAATGGACAGAACCATCAATTCTTACACCAATATCTCAGCTATACAATGGGAAAGTAAATGAGAATATGCAGGGACACTCAACATTAATATAAAAATGCGGTATAACGGGCATACCTGCTGGGGTCCCTCCCCATTGACCATAGCTGGGGGTGGCGGCGGTGACGCAAGGAGGGGAAGTTCAGGGCTGAGAAGCTGGCCGGACTCCAAAGGCGGGGTGTGGTCTGCCATGTCTCCCTCATTCACACCACTAGAAAGGGCTTCCTAAGAGAAAGGTGTAATTTTAGCAGACAGAAAAGCAACAACAAAGCTAAGTATTTTCACAAAAACAAAACAAACACAGAAAATACACTATACTTTAAAATCGAAAAGTCGCATTAACATTGCAATACTGGTCTGAAAAAAAGATTTTTCCAAAATTGAGCAGCTATATAATATGTGATCGAATATTTTTATGTGGGATACCGGGGCTGCGGAACACATGAGCTAATTCCCACAATTCGCACACCAGAACGGATTACAGTAATCCCTTGCTGTATCACGGTTTCGCCACTTAGCGGATATTCATTATTCATTTGATCTGCAATCTGATTTGGTAACCAGTAAATCTGCCCCTTTTCTGCCTGTGTTTACCCAGTCAGTAACCTTGTGGCCCACATTACATATGCGCACATGAACTGTTGCGGTAATTTTATAGAACGCACTCCCCGAGAAACACGAAGGATTACTCCAACACCATATCCTGGGGGTCGACTCTACTATAAAGAATCAGATTTGTGTATGCACTATATATAAATTCTTTCCTTTTTTTTTTTTTTTACAACTGAGCATGTGGTGTTTGAGTAATTGCATAAAATCTAGTGTTGAAAAAAAATAAGGAAAAAAATAAGAGGTTCAAGTTAAGGACAGATTATGTGATCATTTAGAAAAAAAAAGTCAGTAGACCGCAAGAGAGATGGACTGTATGTCCTTCAACCTAATTACTGGGTAGTATGCACTCACAGTGATCAGGCTTATCTGTAAGTTTTAGCCCCTCCCCTTCTTAAGCTGAAACAACACGGCTGCGTTTACAATGTGCTGGTCAATGAACTGAAGTGCAAAGGGTGAGTGTGTTGTCTGCCCACAGACTGCCTCCTTGGGCCAAACATCAGCTGTCTCCAGTCTATGACGTTTTACAACAATGAACAATTGAATAAAGTAACTAGATGGCGCAGATACACTTCAACATTGATATAACATGCTATGAGATGTATTCCATTTTGATGCTGCAAAGTAAGAAGTCACATCTTTTAAGTGGCTAACAAACACGGTATTATTAGTGCTGCATCAATAACGATTCTAGACGGATTTTGTCAGTTTAAATATGCTGTGTCTCAGGCACTAGAGATCACTATAATAGCTTTGAAAACATCAGTACTCGGTCAGCCATAGTAATAAAAGCCATTATTCACAGAGCATATATACATGCCCGAGTATGAATATGATCAAGATGTTATGCTTACATGAGGTGCTCCGCTGTTTGTGTTGTTGCAAGAGCTTTGAGTGCAACCATGTGGTACAAAGTGCCACTGAAGTCCAGCTTCTGTTTACTATCAATCGATGCAATCGCAAACCCGGGACTATGGAATTATACCCTCCAATTCTGCATACTTACCAGTAAGATGAGCAAACTTTCTTAAGGCAAACCAATGGAATTCTCTTTGAGCCATCTTAAATAGGAGTCATCTTGAACCAAATAAATAACGAAGCCTCTTTTTTAAAAACCTGTTCACAATCTCAAAGCAATTATTCCTCAATGATTAATGGGAATGCAGTGTTCCTTTGCAGCAAATTGTGTATACTATCGTAAATTGTGAAGTCTAAAATGGAAAACCCCAGCTGTGGATTAACATGTGACGAATATCTAAAAGGAGTGTGGCAGCAGCTAGCAGAGAAGTGGCAACTCTCAGTCTCAAGTAGAAAATAACAGTGACATAATTTATCAGAACCTTCCAGGGCACCAAGGTCACGTACTAAAAATAATTAAAGGGAAAAAACAGAAGTTAGAAAATTGAAAATGGTGATATACATAGGAAAGAATAAGATGAAGATGAAGTTGAAAATGTGTTGGTTTTGAGTCTAGACTTTAGGTGAAAACTTAACACAATTCTTAACAGCGGAATACACATTCTAACAATGCATTTGTAATATATTTCTATTTTTAAGTGAATTTTTTTCCACTCAATGAAATAATTAATAGGTCCATCTATGCAGAAAACAATCAATAAATAAAAATGAATAATATTTTCAATTGTTTTCTTTTTATAAAAAAAAACATCCTATCATTTCCATACTATTGAATTCTAGCCCTATTAATTACTAAGGCGTTTTCACCACGCTTTGACCATGGGACTTTACAAGGTGATGAATTGCAGGAGAACACACGAAGAAATTGCTATTTGGAGTCTGTAAGTGAAGGAGTGCATCCAAGCAAGCATGAATTGGTCAGAGCCATTAAGAACACACTAAAATTTGAAAAACAAGAGCAGCACATTGTCAAAGCTTTAAAAGGTGAGCCAAAACAGATCTACATTATTCTGAATGGGGTAGTTGCAGATGAAATATGGTGTTTAAACATGCCAACTTCTGTCAGGTTTACAAAATATTGTATGAAATTTAGCAATCACTGAGACTATGGTAAGCTTTCAAAACGGACGTAGATGCAACAGGACTTTAATATTTAAACCTGTAAATCTCTTGATCATGTACATGAACATTAAGGATGACTTGCATCAATATTATTTTCTCAAAACCTGTGCCCAGCAATACTTGAAGGAAAAAAAAATCTCTCCAGCGTAATGTTTTCATAACAGTTCCAGCTTCTCCTCCCCAATTTCATTGTATCCAGAAGGATATCAGTGTAGGGCATCTTTCGTACTTGTCAAGCCTGTGAGCCTACAGGTGTCATGTTATTGTTAGCAGGCTGCTGGATCTGTTAGCAGGTGGAAAAAAATAATGTCTGAATGCTGCATTGGATGCTGATTTATAAAACACAATGTCAAAGAAGCTTCAAATATTACTCACTCAATCAGACGGTGTTACACGACAGTCGAAATCACCCAGAAATGTGTCGCCTTTTTTTCTCTCTCGATCGCGCTCCCTCTCTCTCCTTCGGCCGTCCACGTCAGCGGACTGCGATGAGGAGAAGCTTCCCCCCTCAGTGCAAAGCCCCGCCACCTGAGAGGGGAAAAAACACCAGTTCAAAGTGTTTGCTCACCATGACAAAAATCAACAAGCCCAAAAAAAAGAAGTGGGCATGCTAAAGCTAGCCGCCCGATGCTATGTTGCTAGTAGTTAGCGAGGCGAACCTTCTCTTATATCCTTTGAACTCGCTTTCCCCTCAAAGAGCTTTCCAGTAGATATGAAACCCCGTTTAATGGTGTAAAAGCTCACCTAAGTAGTGAATTTTATCCAGTTAACTTAGCTTCGCTGACTGGTCTTCCTTGCATAAAAGGCAGGAATTTCGCCATCGCTTACGGTCCAACTGTCTGCGCATGCGCGTTGAGGGAAATCATGGCGAGGCTTCATATTTTATAGAAAGTACGAAAATATTTTGGGTTCTTTTTCATTTGCAGCTAACATACAAATGCATCATTTCACGGCGGGTGGATTATTATTCAGACGTTTTCCTCTTGCTATTTTTTCCTTGGAAGATATTTTTTCGTGGAGGTGTTGACAAGGAACTCGCCTGGGAAATAACCTTTTTACGTAAACGGGAATCCCGACTCCTTGACAGATGCAGGAAACTGACATTTGATGAAAGTGAATATAAAAAAGGTTGAAGACAATTTAATTTTAGTTGAATTACTTTAATCTTTTCTGAATACTTAAAATAATAACAAATATTTTACCTTGTTCCCATATACTTTAATTTAAATAGTGAGTGAGTGTCTTTATTCACAAAACATGTAAAGTACTGACTTGTAATGCATTGCCAATTATTCAAGCAAGATAGACAGACAGACGGACGGACAGACGGACAGAGAGACAGACAGACGGACGGACGGACGGACAGACAGACAGACAGACAGATCTTAAACATGAAGAAAGAGAGCGGTTGAAAATAGAAAAAGAGACAGGGGGAGATATGAAGAGAGAAAGTGACAGACATAAGAGAGAGATAGATGAAGGGAGAAAGTGAGAGAGATAGATGAAAAAAGAGAGGGATGATTAAAGAGAAATATGAGAAAGAAAGAAAGAAAGAAAGGTAATACATATATATTATATATATATATATATATATATATATATATATATATATATATATATATATATATATATATATATATATATATATATATATATATATTATATATATATATATATATAGGGGCAGCACGGCGGCGCAGTTCTGAGGTCGTGGGAACCTCCTGCGTGGGTTCAAATCCAGCTCTCCCCGTGCTTGCGTGGGTTTCCTCCGGGCACTCCGGTTTCCTCCCACATTCCAAAGACATGCATTTCAGGTGAATTGGCAGGTCCAAATTGTCCCTAGGTGTGACTGAGTGAGTGAGTTGTTTGTCCCCGTGTGCCCTGCGATTGGCCGGCAACCAGTTCTGGGTGTCCCCTGCCCGATGATTGCTGGGATGGGCTCCAGCACCCCTGCGACCCTACTGAGGATAAGCGGTGCAGCTGATGAGATGAGATGTGATATATATATATATATATATATATATATATATATATATATATATATATATATATATATATATAATGAGATTATATATATGTATGGATGGTATCATGAGATGAGATGTGATATATATATATATATATATATATATATATATATATATATATATATATATATATATTTATTTTTTATTTTTTTTTATTATTTTATTTTTTTTTAATTTCCATGCAGGAATTAACCCGCGAACGTGGAACCACAAAGTAGCGACGCCCCTTCAAAAATGCTTACGATTTTTTAATTTCATTATTTTATTTTATTTTTTTATTTTTTTAGACCCGCGAAGCTCTGAAACTGCGAACTTGGAACCGCGAAATAGCGAGGTCCCACTGTATATTTTACTCGCAATTGTACTTTTAGAGACTGATGTAAAATGTTCAATGTCCCCGAACGCACCATCGTGATGCCGGAAGTACAGCCACCCGGTAGAAGCTACTCTGTTGTCAACCTTCCTTCACTTGCGTGCTTGACTAACCTAACTAGAATAAATTTACTTTCCCCAGCCAACCAACTGAGGAATTATATGAGGACTTCAATCGTGTGTTTGTCAACAAGGAAGGTAACTGAGTCGTGAAATAAAACATTTACACACCAGCTAACGTAAATTATATTAGCCCGTTCTGTTATTCTGAAGGCTTAGCGTAGCAACCTGGGCCATGCTAGGCTATATTCAATGTAAACAAACACGCAGATATTTTGACTGACGTTGTTCTGAAACTTTGCTAAATTGGACGATTTCTTCCGTGAGTTTTTTTTGTGTCAATATTAAAGGTCTCAAGAACAATTCCAAAGTTAATTGAGACCCATCACCTCTCTAGACTTGAACTTAACATTTAAAAAAACATGCACACAAAAGTGTAAATGCTTTTCAAAAATGCAAAACATTTGTTTAACTGAAGATGTTAATTTTAGCACAACAATAAAACTATATATGAAGTTGGCCTGCCTTGGCCTTTGATTTTTGCATTCCGGAGATGGAATAAGAGCTTGCTCTGTCCACTCCACGCATCGGCCCGGTATTGCAGTACCTCCGGGAACGGTGCATTCGCAATGATCGCAGCAAGGCTTTAGGGCTAGGACCTTAGCTTGGCCTTTTGGCTGAGAGTAAGTGTCCCGGCTCCTAGGCTTTGTAGCGTATTATGAACTGACCGATAACGGATAATGGATAATGAATAACGAAGATAGATCAATAACCCTTAAAAACCCCAAAACCCCCACTAGCTCATATAACTGGAAATAACCCTTTACAATAAATAATTGACTATAAATTTATTTACTATTTTATATTTTCCTACTTTTACACAATGCTTCTTCTATCTACAACCACTCCCTTGCAAACATTGTCTATATATCCGAATAAACTTATTTTTATCTTCTGGGTTTTTACCCTGGACTGCCACGTCTAGCATTGTTGCAAACAATGTACACTACTTTGTAATCAATGACAGTAAAGACCATTGTATTTAATTCTTGTATGATGTTTAGGTTCCTCACATTCACCTATTCAGGAATTATTTAGCACATCCATACGAAATAAAGAATGAACAGACATTTAAAAAGTTGTTAATAAACACTTAAATCCATCCATCCATTATCCTCAGTAGGGTTGCGGGTATGCTGAAGCCCATCCCAGCCGTCTTCGGGCATAGGGCAGTGGACAGCATGAATTGGTTGCCGGCCAATTGCAGTAAACACTGTAATATATAAACAAAATCACTGCATTAACAGATGAAGTCAGGAGACATGAGCCAGCATTTCCGACTTAGTTTATTCTGGTCTCGAATCATTATTTTAAATTCATAATATTGCTCGTTAAGCCTTAGGAATTTATGTTGTTATGTGTGCTTTCCTCCTTTTGCTGCAGTTTGTTATTGAGTGGCATGCTGGACGTGGGTAAGTGGCCAATATTTGCCCTCCTTACACCTGAGAAACTTGGCCTCATACGGCAGGCATGTGTGTTTGGGAGCGATGGCAACGAAGCCCTCTACGTCACTGTCAACGATGAGGTAACAGCTGGGAGTGTCCGCATCTTGTGTTATGTTTCGAGCCAGGTTAAAATGTATGCTTAACGCAGGGGGTGGGGATATGTAGACGGAATGACATTTTGTTTAGACTTCAGGATCTAATTCAAGACAGAGCTGGGGCGGGCTCATCCTCGCTCATCTGTTTTTATCAGGACAAACAGTAGTGTTTCAAAAGCAATCACAATTAGCTGGGCACAGTCATTTCAACAAAAACCCGTCACTCAGTATTAAGGGGTTTTAGACTGGATTAATATACAGTATTACCATAATTTTTACGGTTACTCCATTTCCTTAACACCCGTATTGAGTAATTTCCGTAAAATAGCCACCTTACAATGTTCTGCTTTATTATTGACATGAATATGATTGAAATTCAGGGACTGTTTGCCTCCGAGCAGGTTTTCGGTTTAGGCACAAATTGTAGTTGCTGCCTAGGTCTTGGTGACCTGCAGAGCACTATTGAGCCACGCAGGATCGATGTACTCTGTGGGAAGAAGATTGTGTCTCTTGCCTATGGAACCGGACCGCACGTAGTGGTCGCCACTTTAGGTAAGCTGTGGACTGATTGTATCACACATGCAAAAATTTATTTTACTTTTTTGTCGCCTTGTAAATGTAAAACTTTATGGGTTAATTCAATGACTACGCTGTTATGCAATAATCCGATTGGACACGGAATATTGAATTTATAGAGCAGTCCAAACAAATCTTTAACACGCCCGTAGACAAAGTTGGGGTAGCGGTAGCAACGTCATAATGCAAATAGATATTTACACATTTACAATTTGACATTAAAAAAAAGGATGGTCTTATTCACCACACTCACCAAAATAAACAAAATACCATTACTCTCGCTTCAAAAGCGTGCATTATTGCTGTTTACCTTTGTTTACAAGGTGTGCTCGTACGTGTTTTGCCAGAAGCTTCAACTTACACTATATAAGGATAGATACAACTGTGTTATCCAATATGTATGGATGGAAACATCTGTGTTATCCAATATGTATGGATAGATACACCTGTAGCATTGGGGCAGAACACAAATGGAAATGTCCCAGAGAAATCAAAACAGATCACATTAAGATTTTTTAGCAAATAAACTGGAGTTTGTGTGTATCATTCGTCCCACAGTGCTTGAGGCCATAAACATATTCTGTATGTGGAAACTACACATGCTCACAAGCAATTGGATTATTCAAATGCATAAACATACATAAGTAAACAGAAAAAAAGGACTAACCCAACCATTGCAATCAGAACACTCGCAGTTAGACTAAGGCCGTAATCAGATTATTGTGATTGTTCGGATTATAGGAATACTTGCAATAATCTGTTTCCATTCCGACTATTGCCTGTATGTAGACATATCTCATGTGATGATAGCAGGAACACCACAGAAATAACTTTTAAATTGCCTTTTCTTGTGTGTAGATGGTGAGGTATACACATGGGGCCACAACGGTTATAGTCAGCTGGGCAACGGCACTAACATTCATGGAACGATCCCCTCCCCAGTGTCCAACACCCTGCAAAACAAAAAGGTGATCGAAGTGGCCTGTGGCTGCCACCACACCATTGTTCTAACCACAGAAGGAGAGGTTAGTGCAGAAAAAAAATGTCATGTGTAAATTTCCAACTTTTTTCTTTCTACCTAAAAACATGTCACCTTGTCCTCAGGTGTACGCGTGGGGCTACAACCACTCGGGCCAGGTGGGATCAGGGTCCACCGCCAACCAGCCAACACCTCGCCGGGTCAGCAGTTGCTTGCACAGCAAAATGGTAGTCAACATAGCCTGTGGGCAAATGAGCTCCATGGCTGTGCTGGACAATGGGGAAGTAATTGTTGTTTTACTACCTAATCCATTCACAACTTTATGCAAGGCAATGTTTACTCCAGAAGAGAGTTATATTTGTATTTTCATTTACATTTGGGTGTGAAAAACAAATACTGGTGGGATTGGCTACATCTAAAAGAGAGTGATAAGGAGACTTGTGGCATGTTTTGTTTTGTTATGCTATTTGAGTAATGGTTAGATGTTTTTACTGTACTTTTTGTCATTTACATAGATGCTCACTTGTACAAGACAACTGCTTTTTATAAAGCATGCATGATTACACTAAAAAGTTGATCTATTTAGTTGATTGTATAACATCAGTACATGTGAAAACTGACTTTTTACCATCCAGCAAATTTGGTTTGCGTTACAAGCAATGAAATGTTCCATATTTAAAAAACAAATCAAAAACATTAGTTTATTGATATGCAATAAATGTCAGTTTGTAAAATCTTGCATTTTTCAGCTAGTGTCTGATCCAAACACCCAGAAAAACAACTATTTCAATGTAAAATACATATACCCAACAGTTGATGAGACAGAAGAAAACTGCAACAAGACAAATCCAGGCATCCTGGAGCACAAATTTGAGGATTGTACTAAATTTTATTGCGTGATGCTGTGAAAATATACACCTTTTGACTTATTTGTTCGATTTTTGTTGCTGCTAAATGTCATTGCACTCATTTTCATTCCACTATTATTATTGTGCACTATTATTTTTCATTAATAAACATTGCATTATTATTATAACTGGGCCAGTCTCTAAGCACTATGTTGTAAATATGTTTTGTCTATTTATCCTGACAGTCTTTTCTCTTTTTTTCTCTTTAAAGTCTTTATTACATTTTCACCCTGGAGTGCTTTGTCTAATCTTGCTGCATACAATGTTTCACAACGTTGAAATCAATCACAATAAACACAATTCAGTTCAATAACTCTTAAAATGTGTTCACCACCACATTGCAGATTTACGGTTGGGGTTACAACAGCAACGGCCAGTTGGGGTTGGGCAATACGGCCAACCAGCCAATGCCGTGCAGGCTCGCATCACTTCAGGGAGTAAAAGTTGTCCAGGTAAGAGTGTGAGACACATGCTTTGTAAGGTCATTAGCAAGCACACCCAGGCCCTTTCTCTTCTGCTTTCCAGGTGGCATGTGGGTATGCACACACGCTGGCGCTCACAAACGATGGCTTTGTTTACAGCTGGGGAGCCAACTTGTATGGACAGTTGGGCACAGGCAATAAAACAAATTATTGCCTCGCTACACTGATCAGCACAGACAAGGAGAGGTGCATAAACACCCACACAACATGTAATTGATTTTTTTGTGAAAGGGTTCAAATATGGCCTGATTAAGAGAGGAATAGGAATCCTATTTATCTTGGTGGTAACTCATAGATGGTCTCCATAACCTCAAAATATTGTATTTGCTGATGCCAACTCCCAGTTGAAATCATCATTGCAGCCTAGGTCAACCTGCTTGCATTGCATGTACAAATACGTTACTCTCTTGGATGCGCTCGAATTAACTTATTTTTTCTTTTTTTGGGGGGTTTGAGTTAGCATTTGGACTGTGTTCCAAACAGTCCTTTTTTTACCTTCACCATTTTCATCCTAGAATAAAAGAAAACAGCGAGCACGTATGTGAAATTATTTTTCACCCTTCCATCTCACCGCCCTCCTTACGTCCAGTCCAATGCGCACTGTGGCCGGAACACCAATAATAAAAGTAAGATTAAAGCAGATAGGCGTGGTGAAAAAATGTATAAATGCTATTTGAACTCAGTTGGGCATTAATATCACACAACTAATAGAAAAAATATTTTATTTTAAACTTTTTAGGGACACCTGAAACTACGTACCCAACTTTTAAATTGTGATTAATCTAGTTACTTTTTATGCAAGGGTACAATATGAAACCAGAGGACACAAAATAAATAAACAATTAATCAATGCCTAGATTGAAAAATGTTTGCAATTTGTTTTCATCAGTCACTAAAAAAATATACACAAAACTACTTAAAAATCAATAATGAAATTGAAATGTATTTGTATAAATCATTTCAGACAATTAAATACAACTAAAGCGTTGTATAAATACATTCAATGACAATAACTTCTCCTGTCCCTTTCCTCCTCGGTCAACAACCCAGAATGCAAAATAAACAAACACAATCATTGAGAAAAAATATGGCAAGGCACATAACCATGCGACCTGTCCCTTAGCTTGTTGGTGAGATACCGGCTCGCCAGGAATAGCTTGTGAGACTTGTTAACCTAGCCGTAGCAGTAGGCTGGACATGCAGCCTCGCTAGTGGTTTCCCTCCCTACACCGCCAAAATAGTTTCCCAAACCTGATAATCATCTATGAAACACCCGCTGGCGATGACACCATTTTCTGACTCTCCTCAGAGTCTTGATTTAATTGATGAATTTATTTTCAATGTAACAAGCCACTAAAATACCAGCACAGCTCTAGCCTTGCACCAGTTTGTTTTTTGGGGGGCGGGGTTGTTAACTTGTGCGCCCGCCCGCTGTTTAACTGACAGCATCAGCCAGCCTACCACAGTCACGTACACAGACAGTCACGCCCACCCAACACACACATATACAACTTGCCCCTCGTGATCGCATTTGCAGAACACAGTGCAAGATACGTTGATATCAATGACAATAAGGATAATTCACTTCAAAATCTGCAAAGCTGTTAACTAGCGATATCCAGAGTACGAAGTAGCTATGGGTCTCTGTATTCTCCAAATGATAAAACACAATTTCATGAGACATTCTTTTGGGGTAGTCCGGAGAGCAGGGAATTACAACAATCTAGAGGAGACGAGATAAAAGCATGCATTGGCACTTCCATGATTGCTTGAAAAAGGAATGCAAATGATAAAAAACATAGACTAAAAAGGCACAGGCTGAAGCTCACTATTATTTTTGATTACCCTTTTTACATGATCAAATTATTTTAAGGAGAAAAACCTTCAACCTTATATGTGAATGAAACCCAGTTAAAATATATAAAATCAAGACTTCAATATTAATTTACATACTTTTCAAAATTGTTCCTTATCATTTAAATGGAAACTCATATTAAACTTGTAAGTGTTATCATGCTCCTTTGTAGAATTGTGGAGGTGGCAGCATGTCACACCGGCCACACGTCAGCCGCAAAGACTCAGAGTGGCCAGGTGCTGATGTGGGGCCAATGCCGCGGTCAGGTGGTGGCCACTCCACACCTCACTCATTTCAGCTGCACGGACGACGTATTTGCCTCTTTTGCCACGCCTGCCGTCACATGGCATTTACTCAACATTGGTAAGACTTCAGGGTTAAATGGGTCACATTTCTAGATTGACACAAGACTTGTTTTTTAAACATATTCAGGATAAGGTCCTAAATATTAAGATATCCTTGAAGTGCACACTCGCATCTAGAGTTGTGGTCCTCCATTGGTTTGACTTCAGGACCCGCCATTCCACCCTAATGACAACCTGCAACCTAAATGAAGAAATAAAAACGGACTTCTCAAATTTATGCAGTTTTAAGCAAAGATAGTGAAATCTATTCACCTTATTTTCAAAGAAAAAAATAATCAGTAAAACCAAAAGGACTTTAAGTACCGTATATACTCGCATATAACCTTCATCACCTACAAGCGACCCCCTAAAACTGCTTTAAAATAGCTTAATACGAAAAGAAGTGCAAAATATGAATAAAGCGTGTACCTAAACATTGATGATTATTAAATTGTGTAGCTCATAAAGATTCCTATTCTGGTAAAAGCTTTTAACCCTTGGATACATGGCCTACCAGTAAATACACTCTTCCTTGAGTGGGGTTGAAAATTAGTGGGGGGGGGGGATTAATACTCATTTCTTATGAGGTATAACTGGAATATGACTACAAGTTTTTCTATTTTATAGAGATTTTGAAAACTAACAACCCATGGCGTCTTTTTTGACCCCACTCAATCATCCAGGGGTTAAACCATTTACTGTACCTTCCAGAGGTGCTTTAATGCCATACACTTGAACACCATTTCTTATTTTCTAATCATTGACTTAGTCCACTCCAATTATTGTTGTCCCTGTTTTCTACCTTTCCTTCCCCTTATAACTAACTTTCTTAGGACACAATATGTGCAGAAAAGGTATATAAAACCATCAAAATCACAATAAAATAAGATTTAGTCCTTCTCTAACATGCTGATTGACTGAACAGGTAGAAGAGATCGAGCAGGGCATTATTGCTTTTGCTGTTAAAGAGTGTAATTGACTGTTTTTTTTCCTTCTTAGCATTGTTTTGTCAAGGAAAAGGCCCGCTACCGACTGAAGTTGGGTCTGTGACCCACTGGAAACGGGTCCACGACCCACTAGATGAGAACCACTTATCGAAAGCAGGTCTCCCAGCTGGTGTGTCGGGACCCAGAAGTGGGCCGCAGACTTGTTTTCAGTGGGTCGTTGGCCTTTGCCTCAGCAAAATGATGCTAATAAAAAAAGTGTTATTTAAACTCCTTAACAGTAGATGGCAATAATTCTGTAAATGCAAGTTGACACTCGCCATTTCAGTCTACAGATAAAAACTGACACAGTTTGTATTCACATGACGCAGCGGAAACTATATGAGATATTTTTTTTTATTATATTGAAGTTAACGCCACAGAAGTGAAGCATTTTAGATTTATCAAAGGGAAGTAATTTTGGTTTTGCTCGTATTTTTTTAAGTTCATATATTCTGCTGTTAATGGTTCAAACTGCACAACCCTTTTATTCAGTAAATTGGACAAGTGGAATTTTCATCTTTATTTGGGTCACAGCTTTTAATTAGAGTGGGACAGTAGGTCCTGATGTCAGACCAGTATAGCACTACTATGAGGCTTTTTCTCTTTTTTAATTCTTGCTTTTTTAGGGTTCAATTATTTTATATCTTTATGGTAATGAGATATTGTTTAACATCCATCCATCCATTATCTGCATTGCTTATTCTCTGTAAGGTTGTGGAGGTGCTGGAGCCCATCCCAGCTGTCTCCGGGCAGCGAGCAGGGGACACCCTGAACTGGTGGCCAGCCAGTCGCAGGGCACACAGAGACAGACAACTTACTCGCTCATTCACACGAAGGGACAATTTGATCCGGCCAATTAACCTGACATGCATGTTTTTGGAATGTGGGAGGAAACCGGAGTGCCCGGAGGAAACCCACCCAAATTGTTTAACATTATAACGGGATAAAAGTTCTTGATATAGTGTAGGATTACATCTTTTGTCATGGTATCCTCAGATTTTGCATGTGGGTATTATTTTCTTACTGGAATTTACACGTCACAATCGTAACAGAATTCTTTTTTTTAATAAAAACATATTTCATAGATATTCTTCCTTTTTTTAATCTATTCACTACGAATAGTGGATGTTCGATGAAAAAAAAAATCTAGCACAGTAGACACCTGTGATGCAACAATATTTTCTGAGGTGATGACCGTAAGGTAATATTGTTGTATGGTCTGGAATCAAAACCTATGGTAGTTAGCTTAAGTCAAGTCATTTTTATTTGTATAGCCCTAAATCACAAAGAGGGCTTCACAGATTATTACACTATATTACACAGACTATTTTACAGACGACGAGAAGAGTAGGTTATTCATATGCTATGGAGTAGAAGTGAGTTTTAAGCTTAGATTTAAACATTTCCACTGAGGTTGCAGATCGGATCTCAGGGGGAAGAGCATTCCACAGCACCGGTACCCGGATGGAGAACGGTCTTGAACCAGCAGAACACTTCTTTGCTCTTGGGATCACCAGAAGACCGGCAGTCTCAGATCGTAGGCTTTGGACCGGGACATAGGGGCAAATCAGATCTGAAAGATAAGAGGGAGCAAGTCCATGTATGATTTTGTATAATACTAAGAGAACCTTGAAATCACATCTAAAATCGGTGTTATGTTATCATACTTTTTTGTCCTAGTTAAAAGCCTCGCTGTGGCATTTTGTACAAGCTGAAGAGACTTGATTCTAGACTTCGGGAGACCAGAGAGTAGTGCATTACAGCAATCGAGACGGGAGGTAACAAATGCATGAATTATAATTTCCGCATCAGACTGAGACAATATTGAACGGATTTTAGCAATGTTACGAAGATGGAAGAAAGCGGTTCTAGTAATTTTCTTTACATGCATTTCAAAGGATAGATCAGGGTCAAATATGACACCTAAATTTTTAACTGAGTCACTCTGTGTGATGTGACATTTGTCAATGTTCACAGCAGTTTTTGAGAATAAGTCACAGCATTTAGATGGACCAATGACTAACATTTCGGTCTTTTCAGAGTTAAAACGCAAGAAATTGAGTGACATCCACTCTTTTATCTCAATGAGGCAGGCCTCTAAATTTCCAGAGTTTAGTGTGGGAGATTCCTCCAACGGAAGATATAGTTGAGTGTCGTCTGCGTAGCAGTGGAAGCTGATATTGTACTTGCGAATAATATCACCTAATAGAAGCATGTAAATGCTGAAAAGAAGGGGGCCAAGCACTGAACCCTGCGGAACACCACTGGTAACATTAAAGGGCTCGGATGTCATTTCGCCATATTTAACACAGTGCGTCCTATCTGAGAGGTAGGATCTGAACCACGAGAGGATGGTTCCTGAGAGACCAATCCATTTTTCCAACCGTTCTAGTAGGAAATTGTGGTGCACTGTGTCAAAAGCAGCACTAAGATCCAGCAGCAGCAAAAGTGATGAAGCGCCAGAATCCATTGCCAGTAGGAGATCATTTGTTACCTTGATCAGAGCTGTCTCAGTAGAGTGGTTAGCCCTGAATCCCGATTGCATTGATTCAAAAAGGTTATTCTCGGATATGAAATCATTCAGCTGCTGTGCCACTACTTTTTCAAGTACTTTAGAAAGGAAAGGTAGGTTTGACACAGGTCTATAATTACTTAAGATTTCTGGATCAAGGTTGGGTCGTTTCAGTGTGGGTTTAATAACGGCGGACTTAAAAGCTGCTGGAACTACACCTGAGGAGAGTGACATGTTTATAATATTTAGAACAGAAGGTCCAAGGACGCCAAAAAGACTTTTAATAAGGGAACCTGGGAGCGGGTCGAACTGGCAAGTTGTCGGTTTGGCCGCATTCACCACCATCAAGTGACAGTTCACTAAAACTGGACAATTTCCCTGGACAGCCACCCTGTCGTACCTCTGTAGATTTCAGCCCTTTAATATGTATGGTATTAATAATATCTTTAGCAATTTCTTCCTGTATGCATTGAATCTTCTTAGTAAAGAAGACCATTAAGTCATGAGCAGAGTGCGTCGAACTATCTGCGATAGTCTTTTGCCTTGTAAGCGATGCTACAGTGTCAAAAAGGACTTTGGGATTGTTCTTTTGAGACGCAATCACCTTCGAAAGGTAGGCCGATTTTGCAGAGGCAAGGGCCGCTTTATACTTTAACAAGCTGTCACACCAGGTTTGATGGAAAACCTCAAGCTTGGTAGCGCGCCATTTTCTTTCCAATTTCCTGCATTCTTGTTTAAGGGTTCTAGTTTCATCAGTAAACCAAGGCGTGCGTCTTTTAGGACGTGATTTTAGCTTTATGGGCGCTATTGAATCTAGGACACTAGTCAGGATAGTATTGAACTCATTCATGAGTGAGTCAATCGAGCCATTGTATGAAGGAAAGGACGCAACTGCTCCAGGAAGGAGTTCAAAGAGCTCAGAAACTGTGCCAGTGCTTATATTGCGTCCCCTAAATCCTTCAGCTTTTTTAACACTACATTTAGCTAGCACCTCAAATGTAACTAAATAATGATCCGAGATAACGGTAGTACACGGTAACACCATAATGTTTAAGGTTAAAACTCCTCGAGTCAGAACCAAGTCTAGGGTGTTTCCATCTTTATGGGTTGGCAAATCAACCAGTTGCTTAAAACCAAATGCATCAATTAGTGACCTAAACGCAATAGTAAGTGAACTGAGTGGGGAGTTCATATGAATGTTAAAGTCCCCCATAATTATAATTTTGTCTGCATAGGTTACTAGTTCAGACAAAAGTTCAGCAAATTCGTCCAAGAAAGTTGTGTATGGCCCAGGTGCGCGATGGATAGTTATTACATAAATTGACAAAGGAGAGGACCGCATCACAAGAGCCTCAAACGCCTTGTAATTATTAGAGGTACGAGGATTAAATTTGAGCGTTTTTTCAGAAATGAGCGCGACACCGCCACCCTTTTTCATTGTGCGTGCTATATGGCTACTCTCGTAGTCAGGGGGTGAAGCATAATTTAGCGCTAAATACTCATCCGGGCGTAACCAAGTTTCACAAAGACCAATACAGTTAAGTTTATAATCACGAATAATGTTATCAACAAGTAAAGCTTTAGGAGCAAGCGTTCTAATATTTAAAAGACCAAATTTTAGCTTTGCTGAATCATTTGACTTAGCTGAAGTCTTTGTAGTCTTTGTAGAGATCGTCAAAAGATGTCGCCTTTGGGGTTCGTGAGCGTTGAGTATAAAGCGTCGGTTGTCCGGCGAGGAATGAATGGTGGAATTAGTCACATCCTCGCGTCCTTCTTGCTCCTTTGACTTCGCACGCTTCACACATCTGCCCGCACGGCAACCATGCTTCTGTTTTCTGTCTTTACGGCGCCGTTGTCGTCGTTTATTAGGATTGATAGCTGTCCACAAGGATGCCGGATCTCTTTGAAGTTCGCTCGGTATATCATGGCGGTGTAAAAAGTGCCCGAAAAGTCGAAATTTAGACGCCCACCCAACCGAATAAGTTCGTCCCTACTGTAAGTATTTTTGGCCACACATGTGTCCGAAAAAGAAAGCACAAAAGACCAGAGAACAGCAATAAATAGAAGATTAGCTGGAGAGCAACTAGCCGCAGCAGCATCCATGCGCGCCGCCATGTTGTATCTCATTATGCATTCCAAGTGACTGAAACCCCAGGCAAAACATTAAAATTGTTAATACATATTTGTAACAAGTAAGTACCGGGATATAGCACGTACTACCTAATGTGGAATATTGCTACCTGTAACTCATAACTTTTTTTCAAAAATATTGCATATATTTTAACACAGCAAAACCATTAAAGACTGGTATTTCTCTTGAAACTGATACTTGGCACAACCACTCGCCCAAAGGTTTTAGTTTTTTTATGACCACACTGCTCAGTAGCCTAGATGGTAGTGTGCCCGCTTTGAGACTGGGAGGTCGCTGGTTCGCGCCTCGGCCGAGACATACCTAATTGGTATAATGGCGGCGCCCTCTGTTGGCTGCGGCTGCATCGACTCGCTACAACGGGTCAGGTGTATCGACATTTCGTTCTGTGTACATTGTTACAAAGAATGACAATACAAAGGAAATTATTATTATTATTATTATTATTTTGTGCAAAGACACTGTCATCCAAGGAAGCTTCTTTCTGTGACAGGACGAAGCATTCGAAGAAATGAAGACAGGAAAGTCTGTTTCCTGCTAATTCTTCTGACTCAAGTCAGAAGTTTGCCCTTGCAAATACAACCCTGTTGTTGATACAGTTGTTTACAGAAGTTTCAAAGCAGACGCCTTTTTTATGTTCTGCAGATGGTGACGACCACTTGACCATGGCACAGTCATTAAAAAAAGAGTTTGACAACCCTGAGATCTCTGATCTGAAATTCATAGTGGAAGGGAAGTGCATTCATGTGCATAAAGCGCTTCTGAAAATAAGGTATGTGTTTTGCAGACAAAAATTCTGTCAAAACTATATATATATATATATATATATATATATATATATATATATATATACATACAGTGAATAAAGTAAAGGATTTGAACACCCTGCTATTTTGCTATTTCTTCCACTTAAAAATCATAGAGGGGTCTGAAATTTTCATCGTAGGTGCATGTCCACTGTGAGAGAAATAAACTAAAATGACATATCAAGAAATCACAATGCATGATTTTTTAACCATGTATTTGTGTCATACAGCTGCAAATAAGTATTTTTTTCAGGGTCAGAATTCTACCAAAATAGCAGGGTGTTGAAATACTTATTTTCTTAACTGTGTATTTTTGTGTGTGTGTATATATATACAGGGATCAGAATTTTCCGCGGATCCGCAGATTTCCGCTGTTTTTGAACCCCAAAGGTCATTCCCGTAAATTGTCTAAATTCGATGAGAAAATATTTTGGGGGGGGTGAGGTATGATACGTGACTGTTTCATCACCCCAAGTTAGCATTTAGACCATTGGTCGATAGGTTCGCTGATAACCAATCAGCTGAGCTTTTGTTCAGAGCATTGGCTTTCTCAAACATGGCGCTCCTTCCGGTCTTTTCAAACGGTGAAATGAGTGTTTGAAAAAGTAAATATGAAAATACTAAGAAAAGAAGACAAGGCTTTTGTCTCCGAGATTGATAAAGGAATCAAGAATAAATTTAAGTGGTCATGGCTGGAGAAGACTGTCACAGTAAACGTTAAAATTGGCGCAAAGATCGAGGAAGTTACAGAAACTTTGAGCCAGTTCATCGCAAAGTGTGATGTTCCAGGGAAAGCAAAGTGTCTATACTGTGTCGATCTGATCAATTATGGTACGCGAGGTTGTGTGGCACGGGATCGATCATGCTAAAATGAACAAGCACAAAGCAAAAATAGCTTGCCGGCGATCAAATTATGCACTCGGATCCGCATTTAAAATCGGCAGCCACCGGTTCAACATTACTGGCCGTTTCAAATCCTTCCACTTCAAATACTAGCAGCAGTCAACCACTGGTTCCCCTGTGTGACAGAAAATCCCAATCTGAGGTATTTATTAATCTATTTATTTATGAAATGATTTTATCTTTTGTGTTTGTACAATATTTAGAACAGGATAAACAAAATTTAAAATTTGTTATAAACATGATTAAAATAGATTATTTTGTATCATCATGATCATGTTCAATATTACGAATGCTTTTAATGTCAATATATTATTATTTTTTTAATTTTTATATATATATATATATATATATATATATATATATATATATAATACATGGTTTCTGTTTTGTTGGATTTAATTCATTCTAGTGCAATTTTCACATAGCAAATAAGATAAATGCTGTTGACTTCAGGGGGGCTTCGCCCCCCTGAACCCCCCACCGGGCTCCGCCCTGGACCCTGGCTATTTCAGCTGAAAATGAAAATCTCCATTCTGATCCCTGTATATATATATATATATATATATATATATATATATATATATATATATATATATTTATTTCAATGCAGGAATTGGGTAATATAATGCCCCTTTACTGGGGTATTTTGTGTTTCCCTTATTCATCCAGTCATTGAAAGTAAGCTTGGTTGTTGTTTTTGGGGCATCTACAGATATTACATTGTGTTGTTTTCTCCATTTAAGTCAGGTAATGTTTATCTGTATAGCCAAGAAGTCTCAAAGGCCTGTACAGACTACCATTACACCATCCCCTGATCAGAAACCCTCATGGGGCAAGGAAATACTCAAAAACCTCAGCATGAGGAAAATGAAGAAACCTCCTGCATAGTATCTTTAACGACATTATTTATCTGGGGAGGATATTAATAAAAAAACAACACAAAACACAGAGGATGTGAAAGTCTAACCTCAAAATGACTAGGCAATAATTTATTTAGTTTCATTTTTAATCATTTATGATGTGATCATTACCACTAATTGATTAATACGACTGCCCAATAAAAAAATAAGTTGATTTGGGTCTAGCATTATTGTCTTGTGTGTAGTGTCACTTTTCCCAGCGTGGGTTGGTGAAGGAATGTAATTTGTTTGTAGCGGCTTTTCCCGTCGGCGTCAGAAGGGGAAACCAAAGCAAACGTTTTGTTTCCGCATTGCTCTTTTTATAAAAGCGTTCCCTGTATGAGCATCAGCATTCTTCGTCCTCGGAAGGAGCCAGACAGTCTGCTGCTGTGTCGGCTTTAAGCTGAGTACACGGATATGCCGCACTTCAATAACACCTACTATGCAATGATGCGGTGGCCTTTGGGCCGCTCGGGCTAAGCTTTAAATGAGGAACTCTTTTGTTTGCACAGCTATGAATGTTGACTAGAGAAGCGTGTTACAAAAGGCACTCACTTTATCATGTACACATTGTTATAGGATCATTTGCAAGTGATGAATACAGGACTGTCTCAGAAAATTAGAATATTGTGATAAAGTTCTTTATTTTCTGTAATGCAATTAAAAAAACAAAAATGTCATACATTCTGGATTACTGCATCACTCCGGCGTGGCATGGAGGAGATCAGCCTGTGGCATTGCTGAGGTGTTATTGATGCCCAGGATGCTTCGATAGCAGCCTTCAGCTCATTTGCATTTGTAGGTCTGGTGTCTTTCATCTTCTTCTTAACTATACCCCACAAATTCTCGATGGGGTTCAGGTCAGGGGAATTATCAGGCCAATCAAGGACAGTGATGCCATGGTCAGTGCACCAGTTACTGGTGGTTTTGGCACTGTGGGCAGGTGCCAGATCATGCTGGAAAATGAAATCCTCATCTCCATAGAGCTTTTCAGCAGATGGAAGCATGTAGTGCTCTAAAATCTCTTGGTACACAGTTGCATTTACTCTGGACTTGATGAAACACAGTGGACCAACACCAGCAGCTGACATGGCTCCCAAAACCATTGCTGACTGTGGGAACTTCACACTGGATTTCAAGCAACTTGGATTTTGCTCCTCTCCAGCCTTTCTCCAGACTCTGGCGCCTTGACTTCCAAATGAAATGCAAAACTTGCTTTCGTCTGAAAAGAGGACTTTGGACCACTCTGCAACTGTCCAGTGCTTCTTCTCCATAGCCCAAGTCAGACGCTTCTTCCGTTGTCTTGAGTTCAGAAGTGGCTTGACCATGGGAATACGGCTATTGTAGCCCATTTCCCGGACACGTCTGTGAACTGTGGCTTTTGATACCTGGACTCCAGCTTCAGCCCACTGTCTTTGAAGCTCCCCCAAATTCTGGAAGCGGCTCTTCTTCACAATTTTGTTAAGGCTGCGGTCATCTTTCTTGGTTGTGCAGCGTTTCCGGCCACATTTTTCCCTTCCAACAGACTTTTTGTGGATATGCTTTGAAACTGCACTCTGTGAACAGCCTGCTCTTTGAGAAATTTATTTTTGTGTCTTACCCTCCTAATGGAGGGTATCAATGATGGTCCTCTGGACAGCAGTCAGATCAGCAGTCTTCCCCATACTTGTGATTTAGTTTACTGAACCAAGCTGAGTGTTTTTAAGGCTCAGGAAACCCTCGCAAGGTGTTTCGAGTTAATTAGATGATTCAGGTGATTAGTTGAATAGCCTACTTTTTCATGATATTCTAATATTTTGAGATAGGATTTTTGAGTTTTCTTAAGCTGTAAGCCAAATTCAGCAATATTAAAATAAAAGGCTTGAAATAGTTCAGTTGATGTGTAATGAATCCAGAATGTATGACATTTTTGTTTTTTTAATTGCATTACAGAAAATAAAGAACTTTATCACAATATTCTAATTTTCTGAGACAGTCCTGTATAGTCCGGAATTTACGGCACAAAGAAAGACGGTACACCGATAGAGTTTTCAAAGCTTTGATAATAATATTATAACTTTCATCCCAAACTGTGCCTGTGAAGGGTAGAAAACGCTACTAGCAACACGCTTGCAAAACAGTAAACAGCTCTGTTAAAAAACATACCGTACCTGTAGTAAGCACGGTAAACCGTCCTCATCTTCCTCCTTATAACTGACGTCATCAAAGTTGTCTTCCGTCAATATGGGAAAGAGACTTTGGCATATAGACATCGTCCCACGCTCTCTTATTCAAAAACACGCTAGCATCATGCTCGCAAAGTAAAGTTTACGTGCGGTAGCCCTGTTTCCTTCTATATCGGACTGCTTGATTGCGTTTAACTTGAATGTTGCGCCATGTGCCTTTCTTTTTGCAGTTTGCATGATCAGGATATGTCTACGCTAATTTAATTAGTGCACAAGCTAAGAAGTTGCAGTCTAAAATCTTACCTTTTGTACTCGAGCACTGCATCACTGAATAAGCTGCAGGGTTGAAAGTTTGGGGGAAAAGTAGCGGCTTATAGTCCGGAATTTACGGTATATATATGTTTATATATGTATATGTATATACATGTATATATATGTATTTATATATATATATATATATGTATATATAATGTATGTATATACATGTATATATATATATATATGTATTTATATGTATATATAATGTATGTATATACATATATGTATATATAATGTATGTGTGTGTGTATGTATATATATATATATATATATATATATATATATATATATATGAAATGAAATGAAATGATCTGCATTCATATAGCGCTTTTCAAGTCAATGACTTCCCAAAGCGCTTTACATTGTGCTTCACCTTTCCCAATAGCGGCTGTGATCTGTGCAGCCATGTAGGCACTAACCTGCTTATTGGGGGTATTGGGGGTTCAGTGTCTTACCCAAGGACACTTTGGCATGTAACACGGACAAGCCGGGATTCGAACTGGGATCCCTTAATCCTAAAATGATCGTTTTACCTCCTGAGCTACTGCCGCCCATATATGTAATGTATGTATATATAATGTGTGTATATATAATATGTATTTTTTTTTTTTTAGGTGTGAACATTTCCGTGTACTGTTAAATGAAACGGATGAAGACACCATAGAAATCCACCAGTTTCCTTTCCTTGTGTACCGAGCCTTCCTCGAGTACCTCTACACTGATTGCATCAACCTGCCACCAGAGGATGCCCTGGGTGAGGACTCAGCACGTCAAGCACCTGGCATAACTGAAGCAGCAATTATATTCCTAATTCCTAACTTTCTCTTGCAATTTTTCAGGTCTGCTGGACCTGGCCACTTGCTACAGAGAGAGCAGATTAAAGAGACTGTGCCAGGAGACCATCAAAAGGGGCATCTCAGAAGAAAACGCCATCACTTTGCTGTCAGCTGCCGTCAAGTTTGAGGCTCAGGTAAATTTCTGTGAGGACTTGATCTTGCCTTGCGCCCTCCAGACAATTTTGCACAAATGATTGCAATTGAGCGCTGAAGTAAACCATTGATAGTTTTTTAAAAAGTCCAAATATTAAAAAAAAATGAAAATAAAAATTGAAATATGCAGTTTCGGGAAATTGCGTGTAAAGACAAAAAGGCTGAAAATATTGAGTTAAGTATTGGAAATAGAGTTATATGAATGTGTTTTAAGTTGAATGTGTTGAAATAAAAAATGTTTCATGAAAGGTTTTAAAATGATGGATAAAGAAAGGACTGAAAGGACTAAAACCCTATGAAAAGTGCTGGAAAAATACAAAAGTATTGAAAAGAACGATCATATACGGAAAAAAAGTGAAAAGGATGAAAAAGTACTGAAAATAGTGAAAAGTATGGATAAAGCTCTAAAAAGTTGTGAACACTGGCAAAACTGGGAAAATTAGTCAAAAGTTAAAAAAAATACTGAAAAGTAATTGAAAAAAGTACTGAAAATTACAGTAAAATTGCAAAAAGCATGAAAAACGTACTGAAAAGTATGGATAAAGTATAGAGAAATTGCTAAATGTGTGGGCAAAGTTCTTAAAAGTAGTTAAAAATTACGCAATGTATGGGAAAAGTTCTTAATAGTAACTTCAAGTGGTGATAAAATGAGAAACGTATGAAAAAACTAATGCTGATAAGTATGAAAATGTATTGAAAAACTATGGTAAAAGTACTAAAAAGTAACAAACTAGTGAAAAATAATAAATGGTATAGAATAGTACGGTGCGGTACTGAAAAATAGTGAAAAGTGTGAAAAAAAAAATACTCAAAAGTAGCGAAGGATAATATATGAAAAAGTACTGAAAAGTACAATAAAGTAGTAAAATATAGTAAAGGGTATGGAAAAGTAAGGTAAACTGCTGAGAAGTTGTAATAAATAAATTGAATTGTCATTATTGTCATTGATATCTACGTTGTGGAACATTGTATTGTTTGCAATGAGATTAGACATGGCTCTCCAGGATTAAATGCAATAATAAGAAAACAGTGAAAAGTATGGGAAAAATACTCAAAAGTAGTGAAAGATAATAAAACACCTGAAAAAGCTCATAAAAGTATGGCAAAGTACCAAAAAGTGGTTACAAATTGTTAAAACTAACAAAGTACTGAAAAAGTGGTAAAAAATAGTTAATAGAATAAAACATTTTTAAAAGTACGCTAAAGTACACATAATATAGAACAATGGTTGGGAACCTTTTTGACACAAGGAGCCATAGAAGCAAAATACTTGTTTTTTTGGGGGAAAAGAGCCACACCAAATATTTTCAGAAAAAATTCAACAAAACCTCAAAACCCGTTCTCCAGACAAAAGCTTATTCTTTAGCACATTTTTTTTACCGTGTGACATTTGATGATTTGATTAACTCTATCAAATAATAATACCAGAGCCTGTGTCCCATTTAAATACACCAGGGGTCGGCAACCTATGACACGCGTGCCAGCAGTGAAACGTGAGGGGTTAACCAGTGGCACGCGAGCGCACGGCAAAATAATAATGATTTTATTCATTTTATTGTTTTTTTTCTAAGCTCATTTACCTGAAATTTAGACATTTTCAGTTGCGCCCCTCCTCCTCCGCTTCGTTTGTGAGTGTGTGTCTGTGCGGCGCTGCGGAGAGATCTGTGTTTTAACCCAGCCAACGAAACACAGGCGCGCGATAAATGAATGAATCATGACGGCTCCTCCAGCGAAAAAATGTCGTTCTTTTCAGCCAGCGTGGGCGAATGACTGGGGCATTGTACCTCGCACATCAAGGGTTAAACGTCAATACGTAACGAATCATGAACATGAATTCAAGGACCAGTCTGACAAGGCGGAGACATTAAAACGTGCCATTTCCAAGTACGGCAAACAAACACGGACCCTGAAAACCATTGTCACTGCTTAAATTGCATTTGCTCACTGCATAGCAAAGCACGGAAATTCTTTTACTTAATGCGAATATATTAAAGAAGCGTTCTTTTTGGGCTCAGAGGTTTTGTTTGGTGGCTTGCCTAACAAATAGACAATCAAAAACGAGAATAAAACACATCCCCATGTCAGCCAGAAGTATTGAACGTCAAGAGGAGGGACTGGCAGAAAGCATGTGTGTTTCAATTTGATATTTTCTGCTATAAGATTTCTTTGGTGAATAGTATGGTAGCTGTCCATACCACTTGTTTTTTGATTATAGTTCATTGAGGATAAAGAATGGTTGATTCTTGTGGTCCAAAGTTAAAGTCATGGATGTCTACAGGCCTTTCCACGCGTTGCTCACATTCATTTTTTAGTTTATTGATGAACAAGAATAGTGCTAGATAAATAGGTCAGTTATACGATTTCAATGTCTATCCATGTTGTATATTTGGAGTAGTGTAAAATGACAGCTCAGTTGAATATAAAAAAAAAATGTGCGAGTCATTAATCTTGGTGTGGCACACTGATTTACAAGGAAATTTGAAAGTGGCACTCCTCACCGAAAAGGTAGCTGACCCCTGAAATACACCATATAAGATGTGTGTCGCTCTCGCTGTTACTTAAGTCTTATGGCTCATTTTGACCGACATTGTTGTCATAGATAATGGTTTCAAGGTGCAAGCACAGCTCTTTTTTAAAAATGTCTCAAAATTTTGCAAACAAGTATCCCGACGCATTTACCTTCCACGCAGACGGCACAGTGAAGGAGACAGGAGGGAGTGCTTGCGCTCCATGCATCGCTCCACTCATCCCTACTGCTCACCCAATCAAGTTCCTCTAGGTCTTTGCCAAATAGAAATATAGTTATGTGGCTCTTCATCATAAAGTGTCTCAATAATGAACATATATTGTTTAACGAGATTCCATAGAATGTATTCCTAAGCGATGTACAACCAAAACTATGTTTTTTGGTGTGACACCTTGACTGTACACTTTAGTTAAAAATGTGCCCTAAATATACTGGACAGTACCGTAAATTATCCCAGCGTTGGTTCTGCTTGTCTGCACTACCAAAGTCTCTACCCAGCAAATTCTGACCGACGTGGTGAAATTTTTAATGGAATTCAACTCATATGTACTCATGCAAAGATTCATATTTGGCTCGTGAGCCACAGGTTCCTGACCCCTGGTATAAAAGCTATAATGTTGGGTGTGGGACTAATGTTCAACCTTCTGTATCATCAGGTTTCACTCTCTTATAGTCCTCCATCTCAGTTCATTGAGACACATTTAAAGGTAATCCCTAATTCTTAAACAAGCAAAATGTGAGGAAAAAGTGCTTTCTTATTGCATAAAATCTCTATATTTTTCATCATCCTGATAGTCACCAGGCTATCTGGCCAAACAACAAATAGTGGCAGCCAACGAGCACCAACCGGCAGAAAAAAAAAAGAAAAAGAAAAGGAAAACCTAAGCAGCTCCAGCTCTAACGGGAAGCTAGATGGACAAAATTATACCAACGTCATGAACACAAACTGAAAGCCACAATCCCCTACCTAAAGGGTCTGTTTAAGAGCTGGCCTAACATTTTGTGTTAATGGGATTTGCCCATTTGAAAGTGTTGTGTTTTTTTAATGATCTCACAGCTCTTCTGCAAACAAGCCAGATGGGTCAACTTTGGGACTAAATTTCTCTAGTGCCCTAAGCGGGTGGAATATTTTCCAACGTATCTGCATAATTGTTGGGAGGAACATTATACGTTCTGTGTCTGATTGAAAAATAAATCGGTTTGGGAATACCTTTAAGGCATCGCCGATAGTCCAAAAATTTTCGTAGCGTGACCTTCCTGCCTTTCCTCCCTGTTGACCAGACTGGGCCGTCTTGATCTTTTTAGGACCTGGAGGAGTTTTGTTTCAAGTTCTGCATCAACCACCTGACATCGGTCACACAGACGCAGGCCTTCGCCGAAATGGACCACGACCTGCTCAAAAAATTTATCGGTAAAGCTAGTCGGCAAGGGGCATTTAGAAACTGACACGCGTAAATAACACACGGGTGATGATGTCACTAGTTTCTGTGTTTTGGCAGTTCAACACAAACCATGGTTAAAAAAAGTCTTATCTCTTTACAGGTAAAGACCAAAGTTTCAGCCTGAAACTTACAGTGCCTTGCAAAAGTACTGCAAACCCCACTCTTTTTGACATATTTCAGGCTACAAACCTATAGATGAAAATAATCCGAATATTTTATAAGAATCAACAACACGTGAGACACAATTGTGAAAATAAACCAATTTTATTCAACATTTGATATTGTGCTAAAACATAAAAAAAATGAAAAATAGACATTAATACTTTGTATCACCTCATTTACCTGTGATCAAAGCCACATGTCTTTTTGGTCAAGTTTAAGTTTGGCATTGGACAAAGTTTTGCACATATTGAAAAATAAGTATTTGCCCATTATTTCTTTAAAAACAGCTCAGAATCTGTATCACCTTTATTATCATTGTATTTCTACAATTAGATGACAGTTTTCACTCCAGTTGGCAAAAAAAAAAATACAATATATGGACTGATGAATAGAGAATATATATATATATATATATATATATATATATATATATATATATATATATATATGCGTGTGTTCACCTCTAGTATAATCATCCTCCACATTTTATTTGTGTCTCCCATGTGGCTTCCTGCAAACGCTAAACGAGCCATTTCATGGTTTACTTTTGCTCGGCAATGTACGTTTTTATTGTGTTTGGTTGCCTTTTTTTAACAAAAATAAAGTGGAATTAATGCTGGATTTTTATGTGATAGAGGCGATGGTAAGAATTTTTTGACAATTCTCTTTAGAACTTAACACCCATCAGTACATTTTGCAATAGATTTACCAAAAAAATTAAATATCCCACCTGGATGTATGTCTGACAAGGTGAGAAAAAAATGCTCCTTATCAGGCTCACACAACAAATATCTACCAATCACTGAACAACACATGTCCCAACTCTCCTACCACTCCTACCAATCTTACTGGGAAGGGCTACTTCCGCACTGGATTGCCAAGAATGTTGTTTTTTTTAAACCAACCAACCTGCAAATTCTGTCATGGAAATGTGAGGTCTATCTAGAAAAAGGATCCTACAGCCTCTAGCTTGTTGCACAAACATTATTTAGCTGGGATGGGCTCCAGCACCCCCGCGATCCACTGAGAATAAGCGGTGCAGATGATGGATGGATTCATTAATAGCAACTATATACGAGCTATCTGAAATTAGCATTTATTATGTGCCTGAAAAACGGCTAACAAGCACTGTACTAATGGCATAAAATAATACCTTTTGTTTGCTCTGTGAAGAAAACTAATACTAAAATGGCAACATTTGCTTTATTTATTATTATCTCCTGAGTGGTTTTTTTTTGTCGGTATTGTGCATTTATTTGAGTCGACCTGGCTTTTGCTCAATATGTATTTTGTAAAAATGTGTTGCTACACTCATGTTGTGCAATTCCAAATTGGAATGAAGACCCAACAAAGTTTCAGAAGGTAATTATGTGTTTGTTTATTTTTGTAAAGCCGACTTAAAAAAAAGCAGTTGTGCACAGAAACTGTTATAGTCACTTCTATACAAGTTGTACGATGTTATCTAGTGTAACCTCTATTAAAGAAACATAAATGAAAAGAAGAAAAATTTGAGTCCCAACCCTCTTTGCATTCGATCGTATGGAACTGCAACTTGCCACGTTTTCATTTGTTTATTTTTTCACACTTTCAACTACTATTTGATGCACAAAAACCACTTCACTTAAATTAAATGTGAACTCATCCAAAACTGCAATCACGGCCTGCCAATTACACGAGGAAGTGAAACGTCTATTAGTCAAATGGCACGTGAATTAATAAACCTAAGACGAATACACAAATGTGTGTCCGGTTTTGTGGTTGCAAGAATTGTCATGCCTCTTTAGGACTTTTAATCACTTCCTTATTTATGATTAGAGTCTTGCTTGTGGATTAGTTATGGCAATAATTCTTAGCAAGGGCAATAACGCATGTGCTGTCTTCATATTCCTTGTTAATTGCAAGCTTCATTTCCATGGTCATCATGTTTTTCCTTCTCCGTCAAGCATCACTTCTAGCGGTTTTGGAACCCATACTAATGAATAGAGTACAAAAATATGGCATTGTATCTCTCTATCTTACAAAGTTTTTATGAAGCATACAATATTCTGAACTGAATGCTGAAAGGGAAGGGCACTGTGAGAGGGAGTTCAGCCAATAGCATTTTCACAATGCTGTGATGCTAACCAATAGAAGGGCAGCATCTTATATAATGCCAACCAATTGCAGACTAGCAGCTTAATGACGTAACAGTCATAGTCAACGCAAAGTTTAAATTTTTGGTGTTTTGGGGAGTTTTTCGTCAGGCAAAATAATTTGCTAATGTGGTATGGTGGGGAAAATGTAACGAGGTGCCCGAAAAGTCAAGTCAAGTCAAGTCAAATTTATTTATATAGCCCTTAATCACAAAAATGTCTCAAAGGACTGCACAGGATTACAGTTACAAAATTACACAATTACCTGATCTTAAACTAGCAAACCAGCATGCGGGCAAGGAAAAACTCAAAAACCTCAGTGTGAGGAGAAAAGAGAAACCTTGAGAAAGGACCTCACATGTGGTAATCCCCCTTCCAGGATTGAACAGGGTGAATTACAATTAGCATTACTGTACACAGAATAGTAAACACTAGGTAAGATGTTGAAAATGTCCGGAAAGAGCATGACATCAACGACGACGCCAGCTGGTAAATGCAGGGGTTGACATGCTGCAGGTCAGACCCCGGTCCGCTGACCCATCCCAAATCATCCTTCTCCTTCGTATCAGCCAGGCAGGCCTCAGAAAAAGACAGGACAAAACAGAATACGAGGTGGGCATCAATCATATGCTTTGGAATAGAAGTGTGTCTTAAGCCTCAATTTAAAAACTTCCGTTGAGGTTGCAGATCTAATATCCAGAGGCAGGGCATTCCACAACACCGGGGCCCGGATGGAGAACGCTCTCGAGCCCGCAGACTTCTTGGCTCTCGGAATCACAAGTAGACCGGCATTTTCCGAGCGCAGACTCCGTGCAGGAACATAGGGGGAAATCAAATCAGAGAGATAAGAGGGTGCAAGCCCATGCAAACATTTATATGTTAATAAGAGAACCTTAAAGTCACATCTTAAGTGGACTGGGAGCCAGTGCAAGTTGGCCAATACAGGTGTAATATGCTCAAACTTTTTAGTCTTAGTCAAAAGTCTAGCTGCTGCATTCTGAACCAGCTGCAAACTTTTAATGCTAGACATCGGGAGACCAGAAAGCAATACATTACAGTAATCAAGCCGAGAAGTAATAAACGCATGAATTAAAATCTCTGCATCTGATTGGGACAGCATTGAACGAATCTTCGCAATATTACGGAGGTGGTAGAAAGCTATTCTAGTAATATTTTTCACATGTAACTGAAACGACAGATTAGGATCAAATATAACACCTAGATTTTTGACCGAGTCACTATGGGTGATATTACATTTGTCTAGGTTCAGGGTAATGTTTGAAAACAAATGACGACAGTGAGCTGGACCAATAATCAACATTTCAGTTTTTTCTGGGTTAAGGCGTAAAAAATTATTTGACATCCATCTTTGAATCTCAGTAAGGCAATCCTCCAGATTTCTAAAACTTAAATGTCCAGTTTTTTCCAGTGGCACATACAGTTGAGTGTCATCTGCATAGCAATGGAAACTAATATTATACTTGCGGATAATGTCACCAAGCGGGATCATATAAAAAACAACTTATTCCACAGCGTAACGTGAACATTGTAAGGTGGGGGTGCCAAAACCAGAGGCTCTACTTTATTTGTTAAGCTGTCCAAATGCTGAGCTACACACATGCTTACGTGCTCAACAAGGGTGCTTGTCATTTTTCAGAGTGTTATTTGCAGGTATTCCAAGCATTGAAGGATGATGTCATTTGACATTGCTTGCTTTTCAAGGCCAGTCTTGGCCCTGAAAATGGCAGGGGGAGCCATACTTCCTGGCATTGTGAGAGCTTCAGGGCGATGGATTGTTTTTAGGTGAAATACAAAGCCAAGCATTTTTTAAAGGGTTCACTCTAGTTTTGATATTTTTAACCTAAATAAATAAAACATCTCTTTTGAATATTTTTTCAAACGTTTTCCATGATACATAAAAGTTAAAAGTGTAAAGATGACCACCATTCAAATACAGCAAATTGCACTATACCTATCTAATATTAATTCAATATTGTAAATGTATTTTGCATACAAAAGAAATAGAGTGGTTTATAAGAAGTTAATGCATGACTTTAGCCTCATCAAATGTAACTAATCCTCATTTTGAATAACATAAAAATTCAAAGCCGCAACTCTTGTACGAATTTTAACATTTAAAAAAAAGTTATTTGTACTTATCTGGAAAAATTGAAAATATTTTACCCTGAATATTAACATTTGATATCAAATTCAATATTAGTTCTATAACGTGACTGTTCCAGAGAACTCAAAGTCTCAAAATAGAGTTGAAGAAACCCAAACGGAACATTTTTAAATGTATTTCAATATCAAAATCTTTTCACAACCATTTGTTTTATAGTAAGATTGTTCCAGATAAGTAAAAGAAACAAGATACATTGGAAAAAAATAGAACATAAAAAAAAATGTTAGTATCTAGGTTCATTTCTATTTCCATCCTCTGGTGAAATCTATCTTTGCCCCTTTCAATTTGCCATAATTGTATTTATTTATTTACTATTTTTAATGTTAACCTTTGTGTGTGTGAGTGTGTGTGTGCGCGTGCGTGTGTATACGTGTGTGTGTGTTTATATTTTACCTAAAATTTGTCTCAAAAGTGCTATAAAAGTTAATTTTGATTTGAAATTTAACATCTAAAAGATATTTAAAAAATTAGCGATTGACATTTTTCCCCACTGTTTATCCAAATTCAACGCAAAAAATAACAATACAATTGAAGAAAACGGGCTGATGGGAAAAAGCCGGAGTCCTTATCAGTCAAATTCATAACATTTAAACGATACTAGGCAGCGTCTGTTATTCCTGTGGGAGCAGACAAAAGGAGACGGAGGGGGGAGGGTCCAAGAGGGAGGGAACAGGAACCGAGTCCCAGCCCACTCAAAGTACAAAAAGTGTGAGCCAGCCAGAGAAACAGAGCGGTAGAACGGAGAAGTGGGCAGAAGAAGCAGTTCTCCACTGCAAATCTAAAGAGTAGTAAAGGAGACAGGACTGCAGACCGAGAAATTCACTTTTTCCTGTGTGAAAAAGAGAACAAGGACAACAAAGCACATGACCTAGGACGTTGGAGCTGTACAAACTAATCTGCTTGTGGATATCTCAGCCCGCCCTTTGTGTGACTTCCCAGCCAGCATGGTGGGGGGTGGGTGGGATGTAGGACACCGGCTCTCTCCATACAGCACTGCTTGTGGAAGACATCTCTCAAGACATCCAGGATGGGGTTTGAGTCAGGGGACCAGTCAAGAGGTTTGAATTCTCTGCACCGAGCTTGACCTCTCACCCACTTCTTGTTGAACCAGTTTTATCCTCAAGTGATGCATCTGAGACGGGACTCTTTGGAACAACCTCAGAGGCTAAAAACGAAGAGTTTTTTTCTTCACCTGATCCTTGGTACCCCTCTTGAAATCATCCAATCACACCCAATCAAATTATCTACCAGACGATAAAAAATGTTTTAAGTCCTCATCCCACCACGGAAGCTGGCAAATTTGGCACCCTTCCCAAAGTGTGTTTGATGGACACAGCAGTACTCGGATCAACTATGATTTTAACACCATTTAAGGTTGTCGCACAGGAGACTAATGTTTGCAAATCCACACCGGTGTCGGGATTATAATTCTCACAAAACCCTGGATCTTATAAACTTTGAAGAATTGATCTGGTTCTATCTTCAACTCAATATGTCATGTCAGAGACACCTAAGTAGATTTCAGTGTTCTGCCTCCGAAACCTAATTTGTTTTGTTATGGAGAAAGTAATCTTGCCCTGGATTCGCCTTTACAATCTCCTCTAGGACTGGTTATGAACTGTACAATTTGGATCCGTGGATACAAGGGATCTTTATCAAGAGACATCAGTGGAAGTAACTGGAATAAAATTACTTTGTTGTTGATAGCTTGTGTTTGTACTATAATTGTCCTTGGTTTGCTGCGCAAGGATTGTGTCCAGTCCTCAACCCCCTTTACCGACACCTCTGGGACTAGTTTCGAACCTGTTCAATTTGGATCCTTGAACAGTATCAGTAAACAGTATCTGTGATCTATTCATGACATTATTGGAAGTGACTGGACTAAAATGTCTTTGTTGTTGATTGGCCCTTATACCCTACTGTGCTAGTCCTGTTTGTTCCTGAACTCCACATTACCCACAGCTCTGGAACTGCATCAAAAAGTGGTAAATTTAGTAAATTTTATTGGAGATTCTTAGAATGAAGCGTCAAAGATTTAATTGACACATACAGGCTGGTGACTAGAATCAAATGACTTTGTTGTTGGTTCATCTGTATAAGAAGGGTTATTAGTATCTTTTGAGAGGATTGAATCAGACTCTGGACTCCCTTTACTCTTACCTCTGGGCCTGCAATCAAAAGTACTATATTCAGTCCCTTTCATGCAAGAGATTGTCAGAACCAGTCATCGGAGATGTAACCGACTCGTTGACTGGAATATAAAACAAGGTTGAGAAACTGGATTTCTGCCACCATGTCCAACACTATCCTAACACTGGAATCCAGTAATGTCTCAGGCGGCAACTGGAGCTGCAGCAAGACAGACGGCTTCAAGTACCCACTGTACAGCACCGTCTTTAGTGTGGTGTTTGTGGTGGGTCTCATCACAAATGTGGTCGCCATCTACATCTTTGCTTGTTCGCTCAAGCTCCGCAACGAGACCACCACGTACATGATGAACCTTGTGGCGTCCGACCTGCTTTTCGTCTTCACGCTCCCCCTGCGTGTTTTCTACTTCATCAACCGAAGCTGGCCCTTCGGCAGCGCGCTGTGTAAAGTTTCTGTGTCGCTCTTCTACACCAACATGTACGGCAGCATCCTATTCCTCACGTGCATCAGCGTAGACCGCTTCCTAGCCATCGTGCACCCCTTCCGGTCCAGAACGCTGCGCACGAAAGGCAACGCAAAGCTGGTGTGCGCAGCCGTTTGGGTGCTGGTGCTGTCCGGTAGCCTCCCCACAGGCTTTCTTCTGGACACTACATCCCGACAACAGACCAATGCTACCTTCTGTTTTGAAAACTTTAGCTCCAAACAGTGGAAGTCGCACCTCTCCAAGGTGGTCATTTTTATTGAGACTGTGGGCTTCATTATCCCTCTGCTGCTCAATGTGGGCTGCTCCTTCAGGGTGCTGCAGACTTTGCGGCGTCCCCACAAACTCAGCCGTGGCGGTGGAAAGCTGAACAAGACCAAGATCCTGCGTATGATCGCTGTGCATCTCACCACCTTCTGTTTTTGTTTTATACCCTACAACGTCAACCTGGTCTTTTACTCCCTGGTGCGCACCAAGACGCTCAAGGGCTGCTTGGCCGAGTCAGTGGTGCGCACTATTTACCCAGTGGCTTTGTGCCTTGCCGTCTCCAACTGCTGCTTCGACCCTTTTGTTTATTACTTCACCTCCGAGACTATCCAGAACTCCATCAAAAGGAAATCGTTTGCGGGGCGGTTGTCCAATGCCAAGTTCTCTGAAGCGATGCAGTCTGATTCTAGCTCCAACCTGCATTGTAGCCTTAGGAACTTCAAAGGCAAGATGCTGTACAATGAGTCTTCAGTGTGACTGTCATTCTTTGACTCTTTTATGCGAACTGAAATCAACCACCCGATTCACTGAAACTGCTTCTCTGGATTCACAAGCTCCACTGACCCCTCCCTGTTGTCCTTTCGCTGTGGATTCTACTGATAATGTCGAACTTCCTGGAAAGGGAGTGCAACATGCTTTTGGAAGTGTATGTGCGTGTCTCTCTCTCAGCTTTAGTACACTTAAATTAACATAGTTCGATGAAATCGGAGGTTGAAAAGGGTTTTAATTCACAACTAAGTCTTGAACAAAACTCCTGGAAGAAAATATATTTTTAAATGCCTAAAACAAAGGTCACCGACATGGTGCTCGCAGGCACAAGGTAGCCTCCTGAGAAGACGTGAATAGCCTGTGGACCGGTTCTATAAATAGCTCGCCAGTGATGAGTTATGATTGTGATTTTTAAGGAAATGTGGTTTCTATCTGGGATGAAAAAGCAGAGACATCATCAGTGTCTTTAAATACTCGATTATCTTTTCCAGAATTATTTTTAAGATTAGCTTACAGTTTATATACAGTGATACCTCAGTACCTTACAATAGTCCATTTGGGGTCAGTGTTCGAACACCGGATTATTCGGGTAGTGAAATTTATTTTCCATACTGAGTGATGGGATTTATTTTGATACATTCCTACACATTCCGAAATACCCAAAATATTAATAAGACGTGTACTTGGACAACACTAAATTACTAGTCAAGTCATGTTTATTTGTATAGCCCTTAATCACATTATTGCAAACTACAGACTATTACTACACCATCTCCTGATCTAAAACTTCACAAGGGCAAAGAAAAACTCAAAAACCTCAACATGAGGAAAATGAAGAAACCTTGAGAAAGAAATATTAATAAAATGTATACATAACTATAAATCTGTAAATTCATAAATAATAAAAAACAACAAGAAAGGCAATAAAACGCACAAAATCACAATCAATTGTCAACATGTGTTGTACTGATGATCTCTCTCTGAATGATCTTAATGACCGGGCTCGAGTGGAGAAGATGGCTGCTCATCTCACTCAGCCACCGGTTTGAACTGTTTGACGAATCTGGACCAGGGGTTTCCAACGTACGTTTGAGTTCAGATTTTTCATTCAAACACCAAAGTAGAAATGTTTGGTCAAATATTGTTTTGCTCGAGTTTCGAAGTATGACTGAATGCAAATCACTCAGTGCCCTTATATAAGGCAGGTGTTTTTGTGCTTGACTGAGTCTACTTTAACTGAAATTCTAATAAATACACCCTGGTAATAACATAGTAATTTATTTTGGAAATGCATATCAAACTGGGAGTCTTTTGTGCTAATCAATGAAAAATTGCCCTTAGCTTCAAAACTTTAGTGGCTCCTGGCCTAAACAATGATGTGAAGAACAATGAAGGTTGGAAACATGTCACTTGAATTGTGTAGAACTGAGGTGGGCAAACTACGACACGTGGACCACATGAGGCCCGCTGGGCTTTTTCATCAGGACCGCCAAACGAAAATAATCATATATAAAATAGTAAATAAAGTGCAAGTCATAAATAATAAATACATTCTGGTGCCAACTTTGTCCCCATTGTCCCTTTATACTACTGCAGAAATTCTACAATACTACTACATTATTAAATATCAATTTATTTGCTTAAAAAAGGATCTTAATACACATTTTTGCTTTTATTCTGAAAAGAAAAATACTATAGATATACTAGAAAAAATACAACTACAGTAATAATACAAAACTACTGAAAAACTACTACTATGAAAAATACTACACAGTAACACAGAAATATTACTATGGAAATACTTCAAAAATACTTCTATAGAAATACTTCATGAAAATACCACTACATTAATACTATAATACAAAAATACAATTACAAAAATATTTAGGTAAAAATACTACTACAATAATAGTACAACAAATATTACAGATTCAAAAAATAAACAATGGAAATATTACAAAAATCTTACTATGGAAATACTACAAAAATACTACTGCAGAAATGCTACAAAAATCGTCTGCAGAAATACTACAAAAATGGAACTTCAATAATACTTCAATATTACAGATATGCTACAAAAACCAAACTAAAGAAATACTACAAATATACGACTGTAAAAATTCGACAAAAATGTTTAAAAATACAACCACAGTATTACTACAAAACTAAATATCCAATTTAGTGCTTAAACATGCACCTAATATATTATTTTGCTTTAACTCTGAACATTTCAAAACCAATTTGATGAAACTAAACAAATATAACAAAATATAATTTGTAGATGTATGCATATGTTTTTATTCATGAATGGGATAAAAATGGGATAAGTCTCTAAGATGGGCTCCTCGACCAAATATTTAAACCCAATGCGGCCCCTGACTCCAAATAGTTGCCCACCCCTGGTGTAGAACTTTAAAACTTGTCAGTAATTGGTATGTATTTGTGCAGCCAACAGATTCGGTGAATACAATTTTTGGAATTGACTTCTGACGAAATTGATCTGCTTTAGAAATAGTCGCCGATAGCCTTGCTAAAAAGTAAATGTGAGAAGGCGCTTAAGAGACTTTGCCCAGAAAGAGGAAGTGAGTGTCTGGCTTTGGTCGGGCAGGGTGGGCCCAGTTCCTATGCGGAAGTTTTTGTGCAACCGTCGTGCAAAACCCTTACACGCTTCCAGATGCCTTTTTGGGGAAGAATCGCACGACATATAATTGAAAATGTAAATTTAAAAAAAGAAGACATCCTTTCCATCTTTATAAGGTGTGTGTACGGATACAGAATAGAATAGAATAGTCTTTAGTGTCATTGATGACCGCTTAAGGGCACCAATGAGGACACAACTCTCCATTCCTTAGTGTTGCAGGCCCAGTTCTTTTTCGGTCTTTCTCTCTTCCTGCCCCCTTGGACTGTGCCCTTGTAGAATGATCTTGTGAGATGACAATACCACTCAAGTTTCCGTCTGTTACAGGTGTGGTTTGGTCATTTTAAGTCTTTCCCTTGTGCTCTTTAACACCTGTTTTCAGTCAGACACAATACAGCGACATTTGGTGGTCAAATATTACACATTGTCCCTTTCAGATATCCGAATTGGGTCTTAAGGTAGTATTACTAACATCTTTAAACAAATTTAGATTTTGGCAGTTGGCAGATATTTTACCCGGCAGTAGCCTCACGTGGCTAAGCGCAAGCACAGACTCAACGTTGTTTTCCCACAGAAAAATTGGACAGGTGTACATAGTGTGCGACTAGCAAGCACATGTATCTGTGTCAACAAGCGTCGGCTTTAGAGGCTCTGCAAGAACAAAGGAGGGTCTTTGAGGTTTATCGTCATCTCCGTAATAGGTCTTTGATTAGAAGCCAAACGATGACAACTCATGTTGCTTGAAACAATGCAAAGCAGATGGCTGCCTTTTCACACGTGGCGCCACCTTGAGGATGGGTCAAGGGCGCCACTTGGTTTACTGTTGTGAAAACAAACAAACGGACTTTGACGTCACATACTTTTTTTACACCACTGGAGGAACAAAGTACAAATGAGTGTGTGGTATATTGAAACTGAGACTATCACTAGGTAGCGAGTAACAAAAAAAAATGTTCCTAGTTTTCCTATCATTGGATTTACAGTGGTTATCTTAACCAGTGTTTTCTGGGCCAATGCAGACGTTTTCATTTATTACATTTTGAAGTAGGCTCGGTGATCTTGGGGGTAGGGCGCCCGCCCCGAGACTGGGAGGTTGCTGGTTCAAGCTTCGGCCGGGTCATACCGGGTCATACAACATTGGCACTCATTGCCTCCCTGCTTGGAGGGTTTGGTCACCTAATGACTCCCAACACATCAGTTGGGTTGAGCGAGGGGGCTGGGAATCCCCTCCTCTGTATCAATCTCTCAGAAAGAGTCAAAAAAGACTCTAGCCACCTCCCACTAGGGGGATATGGCTCCGGTGTATATATATATATATATATATATATATATATGAAGCAGGGCAGCCTACACAGACAAAATATTAAAATGCATTTATTAAATTGTTGATTGTGAAGTTAAATACATTTTTATGAGAGTTGATAATCTGTCATTATTTAAACCAGGGGTCCCAAACTCGTGTCCTGCGGGCCAATTGCAGCCCTCGGGAAGATTTTTTGATGCCACAGCCTTGATATGAAAATTAAAGGGACAGTGGGTATTGTTTTCCTACTAGATGTTGCTGTAATTTGTCGTGCCACCGAAAACAAGTGCTAAAAGCATAACGGACGACAAAATACGGAGACTCAAAGTGACCAAAACGCTCCTTATTACTTTTGGAAAGAAAAGAAATAAGAAAAGAAATAGAAAAAAGGACAAAGAGAAAAGAGAAAAAATCAAAACAATAAATAAGACAAAAAGTAAAACTCAAGAAATAAATAAAATAAAAACATAAAATGCTGGTATATAAGTTTTTGTCACATCATCATGAAAATGCCGATATGCTATTGGTTGAACTACCTCCCACAAGGCCTTTCCCTTTCTACATTTACTTCAAAACCTTGTGTCCTTCGTTAAGACCAACCAATACTGTATTTATTTGTAATTAATTTATCCACTATGGGTCCAAAGCTTGCACTGACGCTAAAGGGAGAAGCAAACACATAACCATGGAAACTAAGCTCGTAATTATTAAGTATTAAGAAAAGGGCACACAAATCTCTACCTTCCCTGAGTTGCATGGCCCCAATTAATCGGCTATCGGGAAAATTATTAAAGATAAGGAGGGGATAATCACATTCTTCTAAAGGACATGACAATTTCCACAAGAGGAAAGTTTAAAATGAGTTACATTATCAATCCGCTGCTGACGTCTCCTCTTCTGCATTCACCTGCTACTACACTTAACCAGCCCTGGTCATATAACCACAAAGGTAAATACGGTTTAGTTTTTCTTTTACATGTTTAGGGCGGCATTAGCTCAGGAGGTAGAGAGCTCGTCTTGGGATCAAGAGGTCGCAGGTTAGATTCCGGCTCCTCCGTGTTATATGTCAAAGTGTCCTTGGGTGTGACACTGAACCCCTAATGCCCCCAATAAGCAGGTATATACATATATATATATATATATATATATATATATATATATATATGTATATTATTTTTTTAAATCTATTTTCTGGTGTACATGGGGTTCAGAAGGCATTAGCTAATTTGCAGGTCTCCATCCCCGGCTAAATGACATTTTCACTTTGCAATCCAACCTCAGGACAGAACCATGTTGTATCCTGGGGATCTATTGTAAATAAATAAAAATTACTATATTTTAATCTGTTTCCCCTATTAGAATAACAAAATTAATGCTTGGGAAATGAACAAGATTATTCACCAACGAAAAATTATTTGTTTTTTGGAACCGTATCGTCTAATTATTTTTTTTCCGACAAAAAAGTGAGTGAATAGTTTTACAGCATTACAGTACAACAAATAGCGAGTGTTATCTTATTTTTATTGCATTTTTACAGTATATTTTTGAGTCTTGTTTTTCCTTTTCTGGAAATCCTTGTGTCACATTCTTTTTCGCATTACATTGGTTGAATAGGACTAATTTAATCCAACCCAAAAACTAATGCTAATTGCCATCAAGCTTAATGGTTAACACAGTCAACAATGTTTTTATGTAACTCACAAATGTGTGCTTTTTGTGAATGATTGTTATAGTATACATAGCTACCTGGTGAAACCCTGCATAGCATATACAGCAAAATGAATCCAATCTGTTTTGCCGTGTTGGATAAAAATTGTAGATCTATGTAGACAAAGGTCCTATATCTCTCAGTTACTAGTCTCTATCTAAAACCGTATCCAAGAGTTAATGTTATGTTGCATATGCTGATAGAAGGCAATGTTTTGTGTATCATAAATCTGTGCTTTTTTAGAACTACTGTTGCAGTATTTTTACCCAGTGTACCCTGCCTTGCAAAACCAACAAAAATAATCCAATCAGTTTCGCCATGTTAGATAAATGTTATAGATATATACGGACAAAACTCCTATTTCTATTAGGTAGGTCTCTACCCTAAAACTTAACCCAAAAGCTCATGTTATGTCGCTAGCTTTAATCAAAAGCAACCTACATTGTCATTACAGTTTACAATGTTTTTTATCAGCTCATACATTTGTGATTTTTTAATTAGTGTAGTGCTGGCCTGGAGAGAGAAGGGTGCCACCAGGCTGTACTTGCCCAAGACTCACCACAGGAATTGGTGCCCCTACGACCCTAGAGGTTAAGGGATCCACTCACGCACACACAGACAAACTGCAGTAGTTTTACCCGGTGTACCTTGCCTAGCAAAACCAGCAAAAATAATCCAATCATTTTCACCATGTAAGACAAAAGTTGGAGATCTATGTAGACAAAGGTCTCAAAGACTGTATAAATCATTCTTTTGCTGATTCCCAAGATTGAGTCAACAGAGCACTATTGTAGAAAACCTCCATCTTGTTATTTACTGTTTCACTTTTTACTCTAAAAAAAGTCACAACCAACTCCACTGGTACTGGTATTCTTGGGGAGGTTATAAACAGAGAGCTTCTTTTGCATATACAAAGCTTATCTAATCAGCCTGACCTCTCCCTCCATTTACTGACAAGACACAGACGTTCCTTCTGCTTGCTGGCCTCTTTAAACAGATTTTACTGTCTTGTTTTGCTTTTATTATAGCAATGAGAAAGACAACTTGGCTATCGTGCCCGCACACAGCACTCTTGTTTCGCCTGACAAGCTTCATCAGGGTCATGCCAGGCTGTACCATCTACCAGCACACTTCCTCTTGGTTGAAGACTGAATTTTTAGCTATGTACAAGGTACGAGGTCAACTGTTAAACAGAAAACTGTATGAATCTACTTTGAATAGTAGGAGTTTACCGAAATAAGGTAGTTGGGTCCTACAGGGAAGTTTGGTGACAATCATGTCAGCTTAAGGGTCAGGTGGACTGTTCTTGAGTTTATTTACTTTTCATCGTGTCACTCATTAACGACCCCTACTATATGTCATAAAACGGCATTAAGATACTAATAAGTAAGTTGTCATTTATGTCTACACAAACATAGGGTATTATGTGAACGTGCGTTGTACGTTAACCCTTACTGTATTTGACCGAACGGGTCCTTTTTTCTTAAATGAGTGGACGTACCTTGTAAAGATGAATCAGTGCTAGATAGCGCCGGAGCAGTCTTCAATATCGCGCATTTCTCCTCCGTTGATTGGAGACACGGAAAAGGTGATGAGCTTCCAGGCAATCGGTAATAACACAGCTGTAGCGGGCATTTTTAACCTTGCACGGACTCTCCAACTGCCACACCACAGGTTGAGACTCAAGTTGTTTACATGGAACGTAGGCCAATACGTCACTGGGGTCTACAGCCAATTCGTATTACAGCCATCTACTGGACTGGGGTGAATCCTTGCAAGTCCCGTCCAATTTCTTAAGGGACAATCTTCACTTTGCACTCCACTCACCGAGGGGACTTCCCTATGGAGGGACCTCACTGGAGGGTTCTCAGGGCCAAGTGAGAGGAATGGGATTGGGCCTATATCATCCTTAAATTAAGTGCACTTGTGTGGCCAAGATCCATTATCCCCAATCTCACATCGCTACAAGCGGGGACCAGTTGAAGGCACTTTTGTCGGAAAGTGTGCCATTCTGGCCCCCCTAAAATTAAATGTATTACTGTGGTCGCAGTCCTTTATCCCGGTTGACAATTACTGATAGCAGGAATTCAGAGTATACAGTGGAACCTCGGTTCTCGACCATAATCCGTTCCAGAACCCTGTTCGAAAACCGATTTGTTCGATCACCGAAATCATTTTTCCCATTAAAAATAATGTAAATCGTTTTAATCCGTTCCAACACCCTGAATGTTTACCTTGAATGTTTAACGTAAACGTAAAGCTAACCCAGGCTAATCGTACGTTCGCGTTATCGTAATCTTCCGTACGAAAAATTACGCTAACATGAACGTGTAAAAATAAAAAAAATCAGGTCGTTTACAAGTCATTTAGCACCCAGGTCTCCACAACAAGTGGTGAGTGGTTCATTGAAAAGGGGGCTCCGTTCCAACACCCTCAATGTTGGGCTCCGTTCCAACACCCTGAATGTTTACTGAATGTTTAACGTAAACTTAAAGCTAACCCAGGCTAATCGTACGTTCGCGTTATCGTAATCTTCCGTACGAAAGATTACGCTAACATGAACGTGTAAAAAAAAAAAGGATAAAGAAAAGAATTAAGAATAGGATTTGTTACCTTTGTGGTGGTCAGCAGAAGGCGCAGGTGGACGGTGGAGCCATTATTTCTTTCTTAAATGCAATAGTTGTACGCTCTACTTTTCTTTTTTCACCTGTAGCAACTTTGCTGCTTGCACTGACTTTCTTCGGAGGCATAATTGGGGGCTAAAACACTTCGTACACCTATATTAAAAGCGAAAGCAAAACGAAGCACGTCCGCGCGCGATAACAGTTGGTCACGAAAAGAGCGATCTACACCAGTACGCCGCTCAGCATGGCGTACGCACTCACGCATTACCGGCGTTCAAACTCCGATTTTTTGACCGAACAGCAAAGCAAGAATTTCTCTAAATTTTTGGTCGGACTCCGATTTGTTCGAACTGAGAGGCGTTCGAAAACCGAGGTTCCACTGTATTTGTTTTTCGGTTCAGGCCGCTCAAGAGTGCCCTTGTGGCCAGCCTAAAATGAACTGCCTGTGTTGGCCGCAATCCATTATCCTCAGTCAACTATTGCTGAGAAAAGGGCTGAGAGAGCAAATTATCGTCATGCATTGTGCTTTTTTTGTTCTTTCTCCCTAAAATGTACAGGAGTTTGTGGTCGCGATCCATTACTCTCGGTCGACTATTGCTGTGAGCATGTTAAAAATGGGCGGAGGGGCTATTTAGTGGATTTTCGGATATCGCAGGGCGTTCTGTCCCTATTATCCACATTAAAAAAGGGATTACAGTAAATCTATGATCCCAAAGACTGTTTAGAGTGTAAAACACCATATGTTTTTTTGTTTTGTCACTCTAACTCAAAAGTGCAGATTTATGAGGTTATTTATGACTTATTCCATAAATTGGCAGTAAATTGGGGTTAGATTAGGGAGGGTTAATGTGACTTGTGGGTTTCTTATCAACCTCTACTGTTCTTGTTTACGACCTCGGTGCTGCTTCTCATTTCTTGCGAGTCTCAATTAACGAAATTTGGGTTGTTGTGGTCGCTGCACTGTTTCTCTCTAGATAGATAGATAGATAGATAGATAGATACTTTATTCATCCCCGAAGGGAAATTCACTTTTCCAGCAGCATCCCTAAGCTGAGAACAATCGAAAAAAACAGAACAATCGAAAATAACACGGGAGCTGCTGGAGTGGCTGCCATTCGTGACGGCGCCGGAGAAACGATTCAATTTGAATCATGTACAAACAAACAAACAATTGAATCATGTACAAGAAACGATTCAATCTGAATCATGTACAAACAAACAAACAATTGAATCATGTACAACAAACAAACAAAATATTTATGTTTCAATAAGTGGAGTGTTAATAAAATGGGGGGAAAATAATTTCTGATACTGATATAACCAGGTAAAACTAATTTTAAGTTACCTGTCCAAATGAATGTTGTGCCATCTCACCTTTCCCACTCTCTCTGCTCGCTCCTGAAACTTTATCAAATAGTCCAAAATTTTACCTCATCTTCTCCGCTCACCTCGTCGTCCTCTTCTCCTTCCACTTCGCACTACAGAGACTTTTTAGCTGAGCCGTCTCTTATGACACCATCCCCTGATCTAGACCAAACTAATGCAAGCAAAAATGCAATGGCAAAGCAAAGCCACTGAGGAGCTAAACGATATGCTGTGATTGAAGGAAAATAGGTTATTAAAAGATATGAACTATCTAATACACCTTTTGATGGACAAAATCAGGCACTCTTTAGGATTGCGTTCTGTTTGCAAAGTAGTGCCTCTAAAACTTGATTGGTTAGAACCCAAATGGGAATAATTCTGTTGTCCAAACAATCCAGCACTCAAATAACAAAGGGGAAAAAAAAACCCACAAACATGGAACTCTAAATCCTTGCCACTCCACATCCAGCCACTTGGGATTACACAACCACACTACTTCACATCGCGATATCGTTTAGATTTCGGTTCATTGTGCGGCTGTATTATCGGTTATAATTTTCTCATCATTCTGTCCAATAACTGTCAGCCCAATAACAATTGCGTACACTTTCTTAGTCGGTAACTAGTGTTGGCATGTATAATCATTTTGGTATGTAGCAATACTTTGTGTCATATCTATTACTTCATGTGCGCAAAGGATGGGAGAGCTTTAGATGAATGAGTGAAATTACGTTACTACTCTGTTATCACCAGGTTCGTCAGCCTGGCTCTAGGAGTGCCCACACTTTTCAATTTGCAAGCTCTGTTAAAATTTTGATGCACTTTTTGTCTTAAGTTAATTTAGGTCATGTTGATTGTATTGACATTTTTGTTTATTAATTGTTTTTGTTTTTTTAAAGGAAACTATTTAGGTTTTTATGTACGATATTTTTATACGAATTGCTGTTAAGCCTAATTTATTTCCTGCACTGTAAATTTTTTGTTTAAGTGAAAGTCTTGATATATAGAGTTGAAATTCTATTTTATTTCCTGTAAAAAGTTTCAGGGAGCTTTTTAAGTTTGTATGTGCCTTTATACGAGTTGTTTCTATGCCTTGGTTTAAGTGAAAGATTAGTCATTTAAGTTGTGTTGAAAGTGTAATGTATTTGCTGTATAAGGTTTCAGAGAGCTATTAGTTGTATTTGAATTTAGAACAAATATTCTCTTTTTGCACTATAATTGGTGCTTAAGTCTGCTCTAGTGATACTAAACATCCCACAGTGAAAACAAGGCAAAATCGAGACATTGTGCAATGGTGGCTGCTCATATCAACTTAATAGCAGACATTTCCTCCCAAGGCAACCCCTTTAGGAGAAAGGGAGGTTTCAATATCTTCAGCAAAGACCCCTGCCTGCCCCCACTGCTGTCATCTCCCTCCCTTGATAATATGTGATCTCTAATGACAAGCGGAAATTCAGGCGTTGGTCCTTCACTTTTATAGTATTTTAGTTTAATTAACTTTAGCTTGGACTTTCTTGTGACCAAGCATCATTCGTGTTTTATTCATTATGCTAATGTGGGACTGGTGAAGAATCATTAGGAAGAAAAGTAGACTCCTGGTTACGGCATACACTACCTCACGTTGGTTTCACATTATGATGTGAAATACAATTTTTTACCCCTTGTTACAGCATTTTCCCCACTATTTGACATCTACAGAAAAATGATTTTGTGTGACCAAAAAACATACATACTTTAAACTTTGCGATTTTCATGCGTTTGATGCGTTACGTCACTAAAAGGCCTGTCTGCTATTGGTTTGCGCCACGGCGTCATGAAGATGCTAATATACATCTTATTTAATATGGCTGAACTCCCTCTAATAATTCCTTTCTCTTTGTTCAGTTCAAAACATCATGTAAAACAAACTGAATTTATTGAGCTATTGGTGGCAAGGCTTGCAGTGATGCTAAATATAGAAGCAAGAAGATGATAACCATGGAAACAAAACTTGGGATTATAAATAAATACCAAGGCATCATTACCCTCGCTATGAAATATAACCGTAACCAATCGATGATCAGGATGATTATATTATTAGAGGAGGTGATAAACGTAAGGAAGTCAGTCATCAAGAGTGTACATTATAATTGAAGTTTTTTTAACCACTGTGTCCTCCTCCCTCTTCATCCACCTGCTACTCCACTGTGGCGGCTCAGGTTACGTCACAACAATGGAAAAAAAATCTAATTTTCCCTTTACATGTATATTTATTTATAATGGTATTTAATCATAGACAAGTACACCTTAGTGAATGCGTCAAACTCATGGCTCGCGGTCCAAATGCAGCCCGCCACATCATTTAATGTGGCCCTCAAAAAATTATGATGTGAATGTCCAAAAATAAATAGGTCAAAAGAGTTGTTTGACCGAAGACTACATTTCTCACAATGCCTATTAACTACAATATCCATGAAGTGACTGCTTAGTGCCAATACAGGGCAGTGTGTCCATGAAAATCAGGGGTGTCAAACAGGCGGCCCGTGGGCCGGATCAGGCCCGCTAAAGGGTTGAATCCGGCTGATTAGCTGATTTGCACAGGTTCCCCTGCCATACATAGATTTCAGAACCTATTTATGTTGTATCCCGAGGGAGTACTGTATAAGCTGCAGGCTGCCTAAATGTGGTCGGCGGGCTGTACATATCCTCTTATGTTGAAAACTCCTTATCTTAATGAATATGTCTCCTGACAGTTTTAAAACTGCCCACCGTGACTAACATGCATGTAAATTAGCAACCGTTTGAAATTATATGTTGGCCTCTGCTTCTTTATTGAACCACAAGACACGAGTAACAAAATTTACTGGATTTTTTGCTTGATTACTTAATTTTTGTTGGGAATCCCCGTGAATGGAAATATGGAGAAAAAAATAAAGCTCTGCGTCCAGAACACAAACGTAGCAGCTGATGCACGTGCACGTCTGCGCCATTTACGTGAACTCTCTGTGAACTCTCAACTTCCAGTTTATGAGGTCAAAAGAAAGCATCACATAAAAGTTTCAATGGCATAAGTTAATTTGCTTGAAAATGCAACTTTTATTTTGTTTATAAGTTACATAGAATCATAGAAAAAAGTAAAAGTAAATAAAAATGTTCTTATTTTGCTCAAAGTATTTTGCTAAAATGTATTAAAACTGCTACCACTAATATCTAAAAAGCAAAACTTTCTTGGGAGCTAGATTTGGGGGTTGGTTGGTTTGGAACTAGGGTTAGGGTGGAGCAAAGGTTACAGTTGGGTACTAGAGTTTGGGTTGAAATTAGGATGGAAGTTGGAGTCAGGTTTTAGGGTTGGAGTTAGAGTTCGAACAAGGGGGAGGTTGGGTCTAGGGTTAGGGTTGGAACAAGGGTTAAGAAAGTTTAGAGCTATGGTTAGGATTGCAGCTAGGGGTATGGCAGAGTTGGGTCTAGAGTTAGGGTTGGATCTAGGGTTAGGGTTAAAGCTCAGGTTAAGGTTGGAGCTAGTTTTAGGGTTGTAGAAGGGGGTAGGGTTCTGGATCTAGTGTTAGGGTTTGGAGCTAGGGTTAAGTTTGGAGCTCAGGTTTGAATTGGAGCCAGAGTAGAGTAGTGTTTGGTCTAGTGTTGTAGGTTAGGGTTAAAATGATGTTTAGGGTTGGAATTAGTGTTAGGGTCGAAGTAGGGTTACGGTTAGTGTTTGGTCTAGAGTTAGGGTCGGACGTAGGGTTAAGATTGGAGCTCAGTGTTAGGGTTGAAACAATGGTTAGGGTTGGAATTAATGTTGGGGTTGGACTAGTGTTATAGTTGGAGCGAGGGTTAGGGTTGGAACACTGGTTAGTGTTGAAACTAGATAGATAGGTACTTTATTCATCCCCGTAGGGAAATTCACACTTCCAGCAGTCTACCCTGTTGTTTATTAACAGATTAACATGATGCCCTAGGGGTGCTTGTAGCGGAGTGGATGACGTCACGCTAGTCCAAAAGTTCGACATCCCTGCGGCAGATGGAAATCTTTTCTTTGTGAAAATCCAGGGATACACCACCTCGTGTTAGCAAGTCCGCCTCCTTTCCGATTCCCCCCGGCATTCGTGTCTCTGTTTAGCGGCGTTGAAGCCGGATAGCTCCGGGTGGCTACACGTTAGCGTCCGGAATGCTAAACGTGAGCCACGTTTCCGCAAAACACAGCAACTGCGCTCCCTGCGGGCTTCGATGTAATCCACCAGCACTCGATGATCTTATTTGGTCATGAGTTCGCATTTACCATGATTACGGATGGTACCGAAGACTTATAACGCCGCTAGCCGCTTAGCTAGCTCGGCTCTTCTTCCACGATAGGCCCCTTCATCACGCCGGCACGAGAATTCTTCAGGGCAAGGAGTTGATTCCTTGAATAGATGCATTTTTGTGCGCTAAAACCCATGTCCAAAGGATAGAAGTAATCCATAGTGTAGTTGTAGTAGTAAACTACTGTTAGGTTTGGAGCTAGGGTTAGGGTAGGATCTCGTGGTAGGTTCGTAGTTAGGGTTAGCATTGGTGTTTCAAAATTGTGTCAAAGTAGCTTTAGGGTTACAGGTTGGGATAATTAAAACAATCAAGATAATACATTATAAATAGAGTGAGACCTACGAATCATTTTTGCTGACCTGACTCAGAATCCAACCCAAAACTTGTCTCAGGAAGACAAGCCCCTAATTAACTGACTAAATGAAAACATGTTGATGGGTTATGTCAAGATTCTGTGGTTTCTGAGTAGGGTTGCAACATATTTTCAGTGTTTTCAAAATTTTGTTTAGGGTTTCCATTTTTTAAACACATAATTAAGACAATAAATGTTGTAAAATGGATACAGTGAGAGTCAGACATTCAAATAATTTTAAAGCAACTCCAGTGACAACTCCACGCAAGTAACATAAAATGCATTTAATGGATAAGATGCAGGAGTTAAACTAACCTTGTATTTAGTTGTAATGGTTTAGGAACGTTAACATAAAGCTCCGGCTAATTCTGGGTTATAGATTTTAAATCTAGACTTAAGACACACTTCTATTCAGTAGATTATGATTGATGCCCACCTCATATTTTGTAATTTCTTTTTCCGACTGCATGGCTGGTGGTGATATGAGGGAGAAGGACCGTTTTGAAATAAGTCACTCGACCAGCGTTTGGACCTGCAGCATCGTTGCTGTTATGGACTATTTTACAGACTTGAGGCGTCGTTGCTGTCATGCACTTTCCGGACAAATTTCAACATGTTACCTAGTGTTCTCTTTTATTGATGTTTACTATGTTTGTGTATTGTTACCCAAATGCATGTTGGTTTAATGTAATTGTAATCCTGTGCAGTCCTTTTGAGACATTTTTGTGATTAAGGGCTATACAAATAAAGTTGACTTGACGAAGTTGTGACGTAGTCGCTCTGAAAAAAGCAAACTTTGCGAGTTGAGATTTTCTACCTTCGTAATTGTCATTGAGCGACAATAGACCAGGTTCAACAGTGCACATAAATCTATTACTCGATAACTTTTATTTCTCACTTCACCACCAGGGCCCGGATAGCTCAGTCGGTAGAGCATCAGACTTTTAATCTGAGGGTCCAGGGTTCAAGTCCCTGTTCGGGCGATCTCCCCTTTTGCTCATCTGCTTACAAAACCGTACACATTATTATTTCACGTTTATGACAATCATGTACAAACGTAATACAACGTCATATGACAAATTTCTATCATTATATACACGTATTTTTATTTTCACACATTTTATAACAAACTAAATGCCGCCACCCTAAGGTCGAATTTGACAATTGCTTGGTCTCAGCAACATCACCATCATATTAGCAAATACTTCATAAAAAGTGGTAAATTCACAGTGAAGCATAAGTTTAGGAAAAGGAATGTCCCAACAATAGGTTGTTGAATTTTTGCACTTACTGTAAAATGCAATTATGTCATTTTCTTTATTTGAAGAATTGCGAACACAATGCTCTACTACGTCGCATGCGCAACACAAAAGCAGGATAAACATCAACACGATACTAAAAACAAGAACGTACTCTTGCCGTTATATGCTCTGTCTATTGCACATGCAAAACAACAATAGCGTGAACAAAGATTAGATCGCAAAAACAAGATCACTCTTTACAGCGCATGCGCATCGCAACAGCACCCCAAAACAGCCATAAAATAACCAAAAAACAAGACAAGAAACTCTTTGTTTTACTCCTTTTGGAAGTGACGATTTGAAGAACAAAAATTCACATTGAAACATTGAGAATATATAAATCTAGGCTTCCAAAATATGGTTCAGATTTCCAAAATACGTTTCAAAGTTTTCAAAGTATTGTTTCTAAATCGATTTATGTTAACAAGAAGCGGGTTAGGGTTCCTGATTAGGGTTTCAAAAGTGGATTCAGGGTTTCGGAGTTGTGATTTAATGTTACCCAGGTTGGCCACTGAGGATATATGGAAGTAAGCTTTCAAAGTAACTTTAGGGTTTTAAAACAGGGTTCAGGTTTTTAAAATAGGGTCTAGGGTTTTCAGAGTAGATTTTAAAATGATTTACAGTGTCGAGAATGGGTTTAGGGTGTCTGATTAGGGTATAAAAATATGTTTTTTTTAAATAAATAAACCAATAGTTGAGTAAAATAGGCAGTAGGAGATCCGTAAGTTAAGTAAAACGTAGACAGAAAAAAAATCCAAACAATATTAACCACATCAAGAGGGAATTAAACTCAACAACATGAGTAAGCCACCATGGATGACAGATGTTTTCAAAATAAAATTAAGTTGTCAAACTAGGGTTTGGGTTGGAACTATGGTTAGAGTTCTATCTAGTTTTAGAATAGGAGCAAAAATTAGGGTTGGGGCCAGGTTTAGAAGTAATGTTAAGATTGAAGTTAAGGTTAGGTTTGGAGTTAGGATAAGGGGTGGCGCTGGAGTTGAAAGTAGGGTTACAATTGGAGCTGGTTTGGGATTAGAGCTTTTATTAGTGTTGGACGAAGTGTTAGGTTTGGAACTAGGCTTAGGGTTGGAGCTTGGGTTAGGGTAGGGTTTGGTCTAGTGTTAAGTTTAGTGCTGGTGATAAGGTTGGAGCCAGGTTTAAGGGTTTAGGAGTTTGGCGGCTTGATAACATTTTTCCATATTTCAATAATAATGCAAACATAATCATTGTTCACTGGATAAAAACAGTGTGGGTTACCCAGATTGAAACTTCACAAGCCTGGTCGAAAAGTATTTTACTACAAAACAACACAGAAGTATAAATAACCACATGAAAAAGGCAACAGATAAAAAAAAAGTTAATTTAAAATACATTGAAGCATGTCTTCCGGGCGAAGCAAGTTATCACTTCTTGTTTACAAGGTTGTGCAGCAAGTCGATGGGGAGGGGGAAGACGATAGTGGAGTTCCTCTCAGCGGCGATTGAGTTTAGCGTCTGCAGGTAGCGAAGTTGCAGTGCCGACGGAGACTCTGCGATGATTAGAGACGCCTCCTTCAGGGCGCGCGATGCCTTCATTTCGCCCTCCGCCGCGATGATCTGGTGAACAGTGCAACGAGGGGTCAAACTTTTGCACTAAAATAATTCTGAGAAGAGGGTAAATTTGGCCGAATCATTGCTCTGCTTAGAATTGGGTTTTTGGACACCTAATGCCCCCAAAGAAAAAGTGTCCAGGGAAAAAAATTGTATTGTGTTTTGTAATTTTGCTATGCTAATTCATATTTGTTTTTACGGAATTCATTTTGATTTTTAGAGATAGGGTTATGATTACAGTTTGGGTTGAATCTAAGGTTGGGGATGCAGCTGGGGTTGACTGTAAGGTTAAGTTTGTAACTTGGGTTAGGGTTGAAGATAGGTTTAGGGTTGCAGCTAAAGTTGGGATTATAGCTAGGGTTAGGATGGAACCAGGGTTAGGGTTGAAGCTTAGGTTTATTTTGGAGTTAGGGTTGGAGCTAGGGTAAGGTCTTCCCTTGCACCTTGGCCCGGGCTTCCCGACTGGCTTCTGCCTCGGCTGCCATGGCCCTCTGCAGCTGCTGTGGCAATTTGACGTCTTTAATCTCCACCCGTTCCACTGTGACGCCCCACGCGTGCGTGGCTCCGTCCAAGGATTCCTGAGGACCGCCGTTCATTACATTTTTAATTATGCCTTTATCAGACCATTTTAAATTTGTTATAGTCCAAAAAATGAACATACTTGCATGCTGAGCGAGATGCTCTCCCTGTCGGACAACACCTCAGTCAGGTTCTTGGTTCCCAACACGTTCCTCAGAGTGGTCTGTGCTAGCAGCCGCGTGCACGAATGTGCGTTGCTAACGTTAGCCACAGAAGAGATAGGGCACCTGATACGGAAGTACACCACGCCATCCACGCACACAGTCACTGAGTCTTTTGTCAGGATCTGAGCAGGTAATATTCACCCCAAAAAAATAAGGTTGGATTAGGTTTAGTAGAACACTATGTAAGGATTGGGGCTAGGGTTAGGGTTGGGATTAGGGTTACTGTTAGTGTTAGGCTAGGGTTAGCTCATGGGTGAGATCTAGGGCTAGTGTAAGTGACAGGATAAGGTTAGGGCGAGAGAATAAGAGTTAGCTCAAAGGTTAGTGTTAGGGCTACTGTTGGTGTTAGGCAAGGGTCAAGGCAAGAGTGAGGGTTGGTGACAAGCTGGAATTCGGTTGAGGGTTTAGGTTAGCGTTACGTTATGTCTAGTTTTGGGATTAGTTAGTCCCAGGTATGTGTTATAGCAAATGTTAGGGTTAGGTTAAGTGTCAGGCTAGGCTTCGGCTTAGTATCAGAGCTAGAATTAGAGTTAGCTCAAGGGTTAGCTTTAAGGAAAGGATCAAAGCAAGAATAAGGTTGAGTTTTGGGTTAGATTTAGGGTGAGGGTTCGGGTTTGAGTTACCATTATGGGTAGTTTTAGGATTGGAGTTTGTCTCAGACTTCTGTGGGTGAGGGTTAGTGTTACCTTTAGTGTCCAGCAAGGGTTTGGGTCAGGATGACTGTTAGACTCGGGTTAGGATTAGGGTTACTGTTGGTGTTACGTTAGGGTTAGTGTAGGAATAGTGTCAGGGAGAGAATTAGGGTTGGTGTGAGGCTCGAGTTAGGTCAACCATTGAGGTTAAGAGTAAATGTTACGCCTGGAATAGTGCGAGGGTTAGCGTTAGTGTCAGTCTTGGGTTGGGTTCAGGACGTTAGCTCGGATTAAGGTTATGATTAGTGTCATGCTATGGTTAGGACAAGGGTTGATGTCAGGCTAATATAATGTTAGGGTTGGGATTAGTGTTAGGCTAGGGTTTGTCAGGCCAGGGTAAAAGCGAGGGTTGGGACAAGGGTTATGGTAACTTTCAGGCATTCCAATGTGATCTGAAACTAGCGTTCCAATATTTTTGTCACCTCTTGAGGTGGAACGTTATACGACACGGTCCTCAGGTCCACTTTCACAAAGTTGTCCGTGCACGGGATAACAAAAAAAAGCCCTGCAAATACCAACATTTGTTACACAAACTTTAATAACTCTCAAGGGCTTGTGGCTGATTCGTGAGCCTTACCGGGTCCTTTGGCTTTTCTGTCTATTATTCGACCCAGCCTGAAAATGACCGCTCGTTCGTACTCGTTTACAATCTGCACGTGGAAAGAACGTCACCACGTTAGAGTGCATAAAAATTTATCATATATTTGTGTTCCGGCATACGTCTCAAACTTTTGCACGAATGCCAACTTATCAAGCAACAAAATACTCTTGTTTACTTTTGGCTAATGTATTATTGAAACAATTCATGTGTGTTTTTGTGACAAAGTACAGTAAAAAGCGGGATACATCGACCCCGCCCTATGAAGTTTTTCCCTAACGCTGTGGAAAAAGATGATTTTAGCCCCACGTTACGTCGTTTTCCCCACCATACGATAACAACAATTATTTTGCATGGCAAAAACCGATACAATTCAAACTTCTACTGAAAGGAGGAATTTTGATTTTGTATATCACAATTGATAAAAGATAAACTACAAATTCTTAATGTTAGGTTAACACAAAACTATTTTTGAAGTCCAGCAATGTTATGTTTGAGTGTCATACTGCCTAACGCCACTAAATGTAAGCAAAGCACAATCATAAAAAAAAACAAAAAACATTTTCTCTTATTAGTAGCTGATAACAAATATTTTGATACAAAACAAACGTTACTGATGGTATAAATGATGCATACGAAATGAGAGTGTACCTTGATACACATAAATAATGTGACTGGAAAAGTGAGCCCGATAAAGAGGATTGAAATGACCACCAGAATCCAGCCGATGCGTCCCAGTCGGGCTGAGGTTTTATCTGCCAAGAAGCAAGGAAAATGCTTTAACAACTGTCGCTCATGGATAGAATAATTACCTAATATTAACTCAAACCAACTCCAACAGAACAAAAAATAAAAGTCAGATGACACAATAATCCTTCCCTCATGTGGTCAGATTATCAGCAAGAGTGCCATAATGACAAGTCCATGAAATATAAAGCCAGAGCGTTAACCCACTTTCACTGTACAAAAACGTAAGAGGACAATGCTGGATATGTTGGAAAACCAACTCTGAACAAAACATAGAAGTTAAACAATACTGGAATGCTATATATGGTACAGATGATGTGGATCGTGCATTTGACATATTTTTGGAAATATTCACCAACAAGGATAACAAAAACTGTCCAATGAGACAAACTAATATGAAGAATAAATCTGTAAAGCATCCATGGATAACTAAGGGATTATATAATGCTTGTAAGAAAAAAACACCTTATATAGAAAATGTATTAAACTAAGAACCGAGGAAGCTGTATCCTGATATAAAACATATAAAAACAAATTGACAGGAATAATAAGAGCGAGCAAGAAATTATACTATAGCAATTTACTACATAATAACAAAAATAATATTAAAGGTATTTTGGATATATTGAATAGTATAATAAAAGGAAAGAATGTAAGTAGTACTATTTCATTGATATGAACAGTGAAAATTATAATTTAAATCATGTTGTGGAGAATTTCAATTGTTCTTTTTGTAAATGTTGGACCAGAGCTAGCTGCAAATATCCCAGAGTGCAGTAGTAAGCAATTTGAGTCACTGATAAAAATTAACTCCAAGACCATGTTTTTATCCGGGGTTACGGAATCAGAGATCTTAGACGTGGTAAACAACTGTAAAAACAAAACAGTTTATGTATTGTTTCGACATCGTTACGGTACTAGTTAAGCAAATTATAAATAGCAATGTGAAACCATTGACATACATATGTAACTTTTCATTTCTAACAGGCAAATTTTCAAATCAAATGAAAATAGCAAAAGTTATACCAACACTTACAAAAATTGAAACAAACACATTTTTACAAACTATAGACCGGTATCTCTGCCTCCGCGGTTCTCTAAAATATTAGAGAAACTTTACAATAATAAACTACAACAATTTAGAGATAAACATAAATTGATTAATGAAAGTCAATAAGATTTTAGAGCAAACAGATCAGCAACAATGGCTATTATTGACGCAGTAGAAGAAATCACCCATAGCATAGAAAAAAAGAGGTATGCAGTTGGGGTATTTATTGACTTAAAAAAGCATTTTGTACCATTAATCATACATACTATTAAAAAAACTGGATGGATGGATACAAATAAATAATCTTTGAATTTAAATAAAACCAAAGTAATATTATTTGGTAATCGCAAGGCCATTCAAGATTTAGAAGTAAAAATGGATGGTGCTGCAATAGACACTGTATCAGAAATTAAGTTTTTAGGGGTCATAATAGACAATAAATTAAGCTGGAAAACACACATCAGACACATACAAACTAAGGTATCTAAAAGCATTTCAATAATGAATAATGAAATGACCTGCATTTATATAGCGCTTTTCAAGTCAATGACTTCCCAAAGCGCTTTACAGTGTGCTTCACATTTCCCAATAGCGGCCTTGTATTGCAGCCATGTAAGACGCTAATCTGCTTATTGGGGGTATTAGGGGTTCAGTGTCTTACCAAAGGACACTTCAACATGTAACACGGACAAGCCGAGATTCGAACTGGGATCCCTTGATCCCAAGACGAGCGTTCTACCTCCTGAGCAACTGCCGCCCCGAATGAATAAAGCCAAATTCCTCTTAAACTATAATGTATTTATTATATTGTTCTCTAGTTCTCCCATACTTAAGATATTGTGCAGAAGTCTGGGGCAATAATTACAAAAGTTCACTACAGCCCCTTTTTATCCTCCAAAAAACGTGCAAAAAGAACCATACACGAGTAGGATATCAGGATCATACTAATATTTTATTCCTGCAGTCCAAATTATTAAAATTGGATGATTTAGTAAAATTTTTCACTTCACAACTGCTATTTAAGGTCCACAAAAACACAGTGCCAGAAAAAATTCAAAAATGATTCATTCGGAAAGAGGGAAATTATAACTTAAGGGGCTGTAGTAGGTGAGTGGCCAGACAAAACGCAGATCAGAAGACCCCTAATGATGAGAAAAAACTTTGGTCCTCGATTTCCCTCGCCCGGACGCGGGTTACCGGGGCCCCCTTCTGGAGCCAGGCCTGGAGGTGGGGTCCGCTGGCGAGCGCCTGGTGGCCGGACCCTTACCCACGGGGGCCGGCCGGGCACAGCCCGAAGGGACGACGTGGGACCCTCTTCCCATGGGCTCACCACCTGTAGGAGGGGCCAAAGGGGTCGGGTGCGCAGAGAGCTGGGTAGCAGCCAAGGGAGGGGTCCTTGGCGCGACGATCCCCGGCTACAGAAACTGGCTTTTGGGACATGGAATGGTACCCCTCTGGCAGGGAAGGAGCCCGAGTTGGTGCGTGAGGTTGAGAAATTACGACTAGATATAGTCGGACTCACCTCTACGCACGGCTTGGGCTCTGGTACCAGTCCTCTCGAGAGGGGTTGGACTCTCTTCCACTCTGGAGTTGCCCGTGGTGAGAGGCGCAGAGCCGGTGTGGGCATATTAATTGCTCCACGGCTCGGCGCCTGTACGTTGGGGTTCACCCCGGTAGACGAGAGGGTAGCCTCCCTCCGCCTTCGGGTGGGGGGACGGGTCCTGACTGTTGTTTGTGCTTATGCACCAAATAGCAGTTCGGAGTACCCACCCTTCTTGGAGTCCTTAGAGGGTGTGCTTGAGAGCGCGCCCCCTGGGGACTCCCTCGTACTCCTGGGAGACTTCAACGCTCACGTGGGCAATAACAGTGAGACCTGGAGGGGCGTGATTGGGAAGAACGGCCCCCCTGACCTGAACCCGAGTGGTGTTTCGTTATTGGACTTCTGTGCTCGTCATGGTCTGTCCATAATGAACACCATGTTCAGACATAAGGGTGTCCATATGTGCACTTGGCATCAGGACACCCTAGGCCGTAGTTCGATGATCGACTTTGTCATCGTTTCGTCGGACCTGCGGCCGCATGTTCTGGACACTCGGGTGAAGAGAGGGGCGGAGCTGTCAACTGATCACCACCTGGTGGTGAGTTGGCTTCGATGGTGGGGGAAGATGCCGGCCCGACCCGGCAGACCCAAGTGTGTTGTGAGGGTCTGTTGGGAACGGCTGGCAGAATCTCCTGTCAGAAGAAGTTTCAATTCGCACCTCCGGCAGAACTTCGCCCATGTCCCGAGGGAGGCGGGGGACATTGAGTCCGAGTGGACCATGTTCCGCGCCTCCATTGTCGAGGCGGCTGATCGGAGCTGTGGCCGTAAGATAGTCGGTGCCTGCCGCGGCGGCAACCCTCAGACCCGTTGGTGGTCACCGGCGGTGAGGGATGCCGTCAAGCTGAAGAAGGAGTCTTATCGGGCCTTCCTGGCCTGTGGGACTCTGGAAGCAGCTGGCAGGTATCGGCTGGCCAAGCGGAATGCGGCTTTGGCGGTTGCCGAGGCAAAAACTCGGGCATGGGAGGAGTTTGGCGAGGCCATGGAAGCCGACTTCCGAACGGCTTCGAGGAAATTCTGGTCCACCATCCGACGTCTTAGGGGGGGGGGAAGCGGTGTGCCATCGACACTGTGTATAGTGCCGATGGGGCGCTGCTGACCTCGACCCGGGACGTTGTGAATCGGTGGGCGGAGTACTTCGAAGACCTCCTCAATCCTACCGGCACGTCTTCCTCTGGGGAAGCAGAGCCTGAGGACTCTGGGATGGGCTCTCGTATCACTGGGGTTGAAGTCACCGAGGTTGTCAAAAAACTCCTCGGTGGCAGGGCCCCGGGGGTCGATGAGATCCGCCCGGACTTCATTAAGGCTCTGGATGTTGTGGGCGTGTCATGGTTGACGCGCCTCTGCAACATCGCGTGGACATCGGGGACAGTGCCTCTGGACTGGCAGACTGGGGTGGTGGTTCCCGTTTTTAAGAAGGGGGACCGGAGAGTGTGTTCCAACTACAGGGGAATCACACTTCTCAGCCTCCCTGGTAAGGTCTATTCAGGGGTACTGGAGAGGAGGGTCCGCCAGGAAGTCGAATCTCGGATTCAGGAAGAACAGTGTGGTTTTCGTCCTGGCCGTGGAACACTGGACCAGCTCTATACACTCTTGAGGGTCCTTGAGGGTGCATGGGAGTTTGCCTGTCCGGTCTACATGTGTTTTGTGGACTTGGAGAAGGCATTCGACCGTGTTCCTCGGGAGGCCCTGTGGGGGGTGCTTCGGGAGTATGGGGTACCGCACAGTCTTATCCGGGCTGTGCGGTCCCTGTATGCCCGGTGCCAGAGTCTGGTCCGCATTGCCGGCAGTAAGTCGGATTCGTTCCCGGTGAGGGTTGGGCTCCGCCAGGGCTGCCCTTTGTCACCGATTCTGTTCATAACTTTTATGGACAGAATTTCTAGGCGCAGCCTTGGCGGGGATGGAGTCCGGTTTGGGGGCCTCAGCATTGCGTCACTGCTTTTTGCAGATGACGTGGTGCTGTTGGCTTCCTCAAGCCGTGATCTTCAGCTCTCGCTGGAGCGATTCGCAGCCGAGTGTGAAGCGGCCGGGATGGGGATCAGCACCTCCAAGTCCGAGGCCATGGTTCTCAGTCGGAAAAGGGTGGTATGCTCCCTCAGGGTCGGGGAGGAGGTCTTGCCCCAAGTGGAGGAGTTCAAGTATCTTGGGGTCTTGTTCACGAGTGAGGGTAGGATGGAACGGGAGATCGACAGACGGGTCGGTGCAGCGTCTGCCGTCATTCGGACCCTGTACCGGTCTGTCGTGGTGAAGAGGGAGCTGAGCCGAAAGGAAAAGCTCTCGATCTACCGGTCGATCTACGTTCCTACCCTCACCTATGGTCATGAACTTTGGGTCATGACCGAAAGAACTCGATCCCGGATACAAGTGGCCGAAATAAATTTCCTGCGCAAGGTGGCTGGGTTCTCCCTTAGAGATAAGGTGAGAAGCTCAGTCATCCGGGAGGGACTCGGTGTAGAGCCACTGCTCCTCCGCGTTGAGAGGAGCCAGTTGAGGTGGCTCGGGCATCTAATAAGGATGCCTCCTGGACGCCTCCCTCGGGAGGTGTTCCGGGCATGTCCCACCGGCAGGAGGCCCCGGGGGCGGCCCAGGACACGTTGGAGAGACTATGTCTTTCGGCTGGCTTGGGAACGCCTTGGGGTCCCGTCGGATGAGCTGGTGGAGGTGGCTGGGGATAGGGACGTCTGGGCTTCCCTTTTAACGCTGCTGCCCCTGCGACCCGACCTCGTATAAGCGGAAGACAATGGATGGATGGATGGATGGGCTGTAGTACATTCCAAAACCCAAAGGTGAGAACTACCAGGAAAAGTATGTGTGTGTCTGTGTGTGGAGTCAAACTTTGGAACAATTTACAAGACGAGATCAAACAATGTCCAACTATTCACGTGTTCAAATTTAAATACAAAAAAAAACCATTTTGTTATTGTTGCTATTGTTATATCATAACTTATTATTAATAATATTGCTATTGTTGTTATGATCATTGGTGTCGCAGTGATGTTTGGTGACTAGTGGCATTATGACGTTGAGGGATGGGAACAACGATGATTAGTGTATATAATATGTGACTATTTTTATTATTATAATTATTGATATCAGACCTTTGTAATGTGTGTATTCTTGAGATTGTGTTGTATTTAGACACAAAAGAGCTATATATATATATATATATATATATATATATATATATATATATATATATATATATATATGTGTATAAATAATGTAATTAACAGGGAAGATGAAGGGGTAGGGAAAATAAGCATCTGCTTCTTACTACGCCTTTTCGAACATGTTATGTAACATTATTTTGTTGTTTCATTGTTTTTGTCCGGTTTTTATTTTAATGTTCGAAATAAAGTTGTCATTTATTCATTCAAGACGACACAGAAAATGTTGAGCCACAATTGGCTTTACTGAACAAAACATTAAATAAAGACAAAGCAGAATATGTTGGGGCTCTAACTTGCTCTATCTGAACAAAACATGAAAGAGGGACAACGCAGCACATTATGTAACACTGACTAACTCTTCTTAGACAAAACATGAAAGAAAACACTCGGGACATTTAAATGCACCAAGTAACTTTAACTCAACAAACCACGGAAGAAAGACAACTCCAACAGTACAAAACAAGAAAATAAGACAACACAGACTATGTTGGGACACCAACTAGCTCTAACCAAACAAATGTGAAAGAAGATGACCCTAAAAATCGAAATGCACAAAAAAACATGAAAGAAATACAATCCTGCATAGGTTGGAACACCAACTAACTGAAAAAAACGACAAAAGAAGGACCAACTAAATTGACTAACTGAACAAAAACACTTAGAGAAAAGGAATTTTGGATATGTTGGAACACTCACTGACTAACTGAACAAAACATGAATGTAAGACAACTTGGAATATGTTAGGACACCAACTAGCTCTAACTAAACAAAACCTAAAATAAAGTCGACATGAAAGTAACTCAGAATATGTTGAAACACCAACCAACTCCAAATAAATGAAACGTGAAAGAAAAACAAAGAGGAAAGACGATCCTGGATAAATTGTAACACTAACTCATTAAATGATCCAGGATTGTCTTTTCATTGTTTTTTATTTAGTTAGGGCGATCATTTACTTTGTGTTTGGTTTGAGCGTGATGTTGTGCCAACATATCTTGAGTTGTCTTACTTTTGTCTTTGTTTAGAGTTTGTGTTCTACCATTTTCTTAGTTTTCTCTTTTCTTGTTTTTTTTCATGTACCTAGTCTTCCAAAACATTCACGAGTAACCTTTCTTTCACGTTTTTGTATGTTTGGGTCACCTCCACTTTCATGTTTTGTTTATTTAGAGTTATTCAGTGTCCCAACTCATACGGAGTTGTCTTTCTTACATGTTTTTGTTCAATTAGAGTTAGTTAGTGTCCCAACATATCCAGGATCGTCTTTCCTTGCATGTTTCTGTTCACTTAGAATCGTTCCTTTCAAGTTTTGTTTTGTTAGATGTCGTTGGTGTCCTACCATATCTTGAATTGTCTTACTTGCATGCTTGTTTAAGTTAGAGTTATTGGTAGAACTGATCCAGGATCATTCTCAGTCAGTTCATGCTTTATTCAGTTCAAGTTACAGTCTAAACACAACAAACATGAAAGATAGACAACACAGCACAGTATACCCAGCAGTTCATAGAACACGTACAGGAAATTCTTTAACGACAAGACCACTGAAAGCGTCAACATAGAAAACAGGGCAGTACATAAAGTACACAACACAACACTTGCGCTGTTAGTCAACTATGGCGTCCCCTTTTAAGACTCCCAAAAGACTAAAAAAACATAATCACCTTCAATAACATCCGTGTTATTGATGTGAGGTTTGCCTTTTGTTCCCATGACGACCGTGCTCGACTTGGTGGATATCATCAGCAGAGCTGGTGGACAATTTGAGAGGGGGCGGGGCTTAAAGCAGAAACTGAGAGGGTGGGCCTTAAATAGGCAAGAGAGGGGGCGGGGCTTAAAGCACCAAGGTGCACTGCGTCACGGGTGACCGTGGGCGTACTGAAACATGAATCATTGACCCAAGTCGTCAAAAGCGACACTAGTGCTGGTGGCTGGTCTTCTTTATGACATTACGCTCTCACTTAGTGACGCAATTACCCTCGTAAAGTAGTTTATTCTGACATGTTTTCTTACAAGGTCTAGCTCATTGTGTTTTTTAGTATCATTTCCATTTGTAACATCGTCGTGGGAGTGCAGCGCTGCCGAGGACCTGTGGGCAATAGTAGCCAGTGTCATGCCGATCCCTGCCGAGATTTGCATTCCCTAGCTACTATAACCACTTTTACCTCGTTTTATCTCACTTTTATATCACTTTTCGGGAATGTAATGGCGAACATATAACCAAAACCACTTCGTTTTGTATTTGTTGTGAATGTAATCGAACGGTAATGCACACCGTATACAAATCACCTTTGATCAGGTAACATGTTTATTTTGCCTTTTTCTATTCAAATCGCTCGTATTGAAACTGTTATGCACTCTGCCGTAAAGCTTATTTCAGCATAATAAGCTTCACGGTAGAGTGCATAACAGTTCTCAAAAGTGATTTATATACAAAAATTGTGCAAACCTCATATTGTTAGAAAATGATATAATGAAATTGTGAATACGTTTAATTGCTGTTAAAAGTGTCGATGAAAATTGTTCAAACCTCACATTGTTTATTTGCTGTTAAAAGTGTCAATAAAAATTGTTCAAACTAAAAAACCCAGAAGAGTTAAGAAAACGCACACAAGTATAGAACTAAAAGAGGTGTTGATAAGGTGTTTCAAATTAGGTTTATTTCAATTCATTGCGGAGTACAACACATACCTGTCAAGCTCCAAGGCTCCATGCCCTTACAAACTGTCGTATTTTCCCTTACAAAATTCAAAATAATCTTACACCATATTTTTTTCCAAACGTGTTTATTTATGTAGTTTAACATGTTATATTGTACATGTGTTTTGTTAAATCATATATATTGTTAATTAACATTTTTGGTGAGATACTGAGTTCCTCGACATGAATGAGGTTTATTCTAAAAAAAGTTCAAAAATTAAGTGGCTTGGACGTTCACTATAGAATGAAAAAATACATGCAAATATAATTAAGTAGAATTTTCTTAAATTATTAATTCATTTTCTGCATTAAATTATTGTCGGTAATATACTGATTAAAGGGATAACCACAAACCTGTCTTTTTTCATTTTATACTTCCTTTTTTTCTTAACTTCTTTATACAACATAATAATTCGTACTATAATGCATCAAAGCAAGTAAGCCGTTTGAGAGCCGGCTCTCTTTAATGAGTTAAGCCGGTTCTCTAAAAAGAGACGGACTTCCTTTCACTACATTAAACCGCTCGCTTTGTTTGCAACGAAAAAAACGATATCGAGATGGAGGCTTCCGAACTCGTTTGACTTGATTTGTCGTTTCGTATTAGTCAATGTAAATCAGATGGTACCCATCGTCGATAAATTTGCATTATTCCATACAGATTTTCTCGGACACGTCTTAAATTGCATAATAAAATTACTTTGTACGGCAAAAATGTACAGGTTGATAGGTATGACAAGAGATAGTACAATGAAACAATATTTTGCCATTTAGCTTTATCAAACTTTGATACATAATAGTTGAAACACAAAAGGGGAACATGAGAGTTAACAAATTCACCATAGTTGGGAATACACCTGGTTAGTTGTCTCGGTTTTGATATTATTTGGCCGTCCGTAAAAATCTTTATAGATACTAATTAAAATACAATCATCTTCATGTTTTATGAATTCCTCCCCATTTGTTTTGATTTTTCAACTCTTAAATCTTAAAAAAAAGGGACAGAAGAAGGATTATTACCAAATTTCCCAGCGTCTGACTGCAACAGGTTGGTTGTCGCAAGTTCGTGGCAATGGAAGACACCAATAACTCAGGAGGTAGAGTCATCATCATGCGATGGTTCGATTCCCGGCTCTTTTAAGTTAAATGTCAGTGTGTAAGGCAAGACACTGAACTTATACTGCCCCCAATTAGCAAGAAGGCGCCTTGCATGTTTGACTGCTGTGTATGTGTGTAAAGTGTCAAGTGCATTGCAAAGCGCTAAGCTCCTAGGTTGCTGGTTAAAGCGCTCTGTAAGTGCCAAATAAGGTCTTTCAAGTTGTACACTCATTTAATAAAGGAATCCAGCGTTTCATTTGTATTCTAAATGTAAGAGAATATTAAAACAGTGTCTTAAACACATAAAAACCCACAGTGCCACTAGATAGATAGATAGATACTTCATTCATCCCCGAAGGGAAATTCACATTTCCAGCAGCATCCCTGAGCTGAGAACAGTACAATAATAAGCCAAAAGAATACAATATACAAACACCCAGTGTGACGTGCAAATGCCCACCGTAGCGTGTTATATAGAGTAACTAAATAGTGCTACACAGAATACATATTGCAGTAAGATTCGGTAATATCCAATGTAGGTGGTGTGGTTTAATGTGAGCCTTAACTAGGGTAACAAACTGTCACAAAACGGACCGGGACGCAGGAAGTCGGAACTCATATGCGTAGACGATCTGTCACTTTAATTAGGAAAAGTTGTCAAACACACAAACGGACCAAAAACAAAACAAAACCGGTTCAAAGCCAATCAAAATGACAAACTAGGCATTACTCAGATCAAACGGGGATGAACAGGGTTTCAACGAGGGTTAAACAATGATCTGGCCACGGGCAGTCCCAAAAGGAGCATTTCAGATCTGATTTCCCCCTATGTTCCGGTCCGAAGCCTTCGTTCTGAGAGCGCCGGTCTTCTGGTGATCTCAAGAGCCAAGAAGTGTTCCGCTGGTTCGAGAGCGTTCTCCATACGGGCACCAGTGCTGTGGAATGCTCTTCCCCCTGAGATCCGTTCTGCAACCTCAGTGGAAATGTCTAAATCTAAGCTTAAAACACACTTCTACTCTATAGCATATGAATAACCTATACTTTTCTTGGACAATATCTCTGTATTATTTGTGATCGCAAAATCCTTTACTGTCTGGTAATCCTGAAAGGGCGATGCCACATGTGCGGTCCCTTCTCAAGGTTTCTTCATTTTCCTCATGTTCAGGTTTTTTGAGTTTTCCCTTGCCCTCATGTTGGTTCCAGAGCAGGGGATGGTGTAATAATAGTCTGAAAAAAATAGTCTGTGAAGCCCTTTGAGACTCTTTGTGATTAAGGGCTATACAAATAAAAAAGACTTGACTTAAGTACTCCAAAAGCAATCAGTCCGATGCGTCTCAGCCGGTGTCAAAGGGCGGGGCCAGCTGGGCGCCATGACAACCGTGCAGGACATGACAGAACCCTCCCTTCAAGGGACAGCTCCTGAGGTCCCAAAAGGAAACAAATACCTCGCCCCCAGAATGGTTCGACGCTCCCGATGAGGGCAACCCCACTCCCTCTTCCGAAAACGCAGGAACGGGGAGAGGCAGGAGCGGAAGGCGGCCGAATCAGAGCGGCGAGCTGACGAGTCGGACTGGCGGTCGGCGAAGTCAGACTGGCGGTCGGCGGAGTCGGACTGGCGGTCGGCGGAGTCGGACTGGCGGTCGGCGGAGTTGGACTGGCGATCGGAGGAGTGGGACAGGCAAGCAAGGGAGTTTGACAGGCAAGCAAGGGAGTTTGACAGGCAAGCAGGGGGGTCAGACAGGCAAGCAGGGGGGTCAGACAGGCAAGCAGGGGGGTCAGACAGGCAAGCAGGGGGGTCAGACAGGCAAGCAGGGGAGTCAGACAGGCAAGCAGGGGGGGTCAGACAGGCAAGCAGGGGAGTCAGACAGGCAAGCAGGGGAGTCAGACCGACAGATGGGTATGGAAGGTCGGCCGACAGGGACCTCGGACAGCTCGGCGCCAAATCTTCCCAGGAACCCCATTCGAGGCACAGCAATGGCCACGACGGGCGGGGCCGTGGTTTGAGTGGGCAGGGAAGGTAACGTCGCGGCCAGAGAAGGAGCCGCGGAAGGCGGGCCGTTGCCGATAGGAGCTCATTCAGCAGACGCGACAGGGACTCAGTCCGCTGAGCTAATTGCTCCATCTGGCATTGCATGCGTTGAGCTTGCTCGGGCTGCAACTGAAGGGCGGCGACCTCACTGGGCGATCGCCAAACGGCGTCCTCCAGCTTTCCCCAAATTGTGTTGGGATTGTTCACTGAGTTCACATCGTAGGGCCAGATCATTCTGTCAAGAAACGGACCGGGAAGCAGGAAATTGAAACTCTGCGTAGACTATCTGTCACTTTAATTAGGAAAGAAAAGTTGTCAAACACACAAACGGAGCAAAAACAAAACAGGTTCAAAGGCAATCAAAATGACAAACTAGGCATTACTCAGATCAAACGGGCATGAACAGGGTTTCAACGAGGGTTAAACAAAGATCTGGCCACGGGCAGTCCCAAAAGGAGCGTTTAAGTACTCCAAAAGCAATCAGTCCAATGCATCTCAGCCGGTGTCAAGGGGCGGGGCCAGCTGGGCGCCATGACAACCGTGCAGGACATGACACAAACACATAGTTATAAAACACTGCCTGACTTTATGACACAATTATTCTTTAAAAAAATGTGTCTGGGTTCTTATGGGATAAACACTTTTGTCTTTGCTACGTTCCCCGTTCTTTCTGCCCTAAAATAAGATACGTATGGTCCCCATTAACCGTAATAAACAACAAATTACAGGAGGGTCGGGGATCTATGGCTCGCGGGCTGTATAAGACTCTTTTCATGAGTACATCTGGCTCAGAGATAAAATTGAACATGCACAATTCACCTCTGTTGTAACAGGAAGACGATTTTAGCACGAGAAAGCAGGAAGAAACTGAATATGGAAATGGTTAAGTCCAGTATATATAGGGCACAGTCTCAACCACAATTTAATGTCAAGGTGTCACACAAAAATTTGGGCTGTACATCACAAAATGATATTAAATATGGAAGGACATTAAGCAATCAATGTTCACTGTTAAGACATCTTATGATGAAAACCCAGAGAACAAACTGTAAACACCCCTACACACCAGCAAAGCACCCAGAGCAAGTTGATTGGGTGAGGGGTGGGATTGGCTGGAGCTATACACACAGCGTGCGCACTCCTTTTCCCCCCTCGCTCAGCGCTGTCTGCACCTAAGGTATACGTTGGCATTTTGTGATATATTTTCACAAAATAACTTTGCTCACACATCGTTTTGAAAACATTATTCAAGACAAAATAATGGTCAAAATGAACCTCAACACCTTAACAACTGTGGGAGGGAGACACATTTTGAGTGGTATAATATATTGATACGGGTGCCAGGCTCTGGCAATATTATTTCATAGTTTTTAACAAATCATTGAACAGCCGACAGTTGGAACACATGTTGGAAAACTCACTTGCGATAGCTGAAAAAAAAAATGAACGAAAGACACGGATATATGTTCGGACACCAACTAGTTCTGATTAAGCAAAATGTGAAAGAAAGACAACTACCTGAACAAAAATAACAAAGAGAAGAGAATCCTAGATATGTTGAAACACTAATAATAACTGAACAAAACATGAAAAGAGGATAAACTCAGGATATATGCTAGCACATCAGCTAGCTCCAACTAAACAAATGTGAGAAAAAGAGAACTGTAAACTAACAAAAGATGAAAGGAAAGACAATCCTGGATATATTGGAACACTAACTCTTACTGAACAAAACACAAAAGGAAGACAAGTCAGCATGTATGTTAGGACGCCAACTAGCTATAATTGAAGAAAAATGAATGAAGGACAACTCTAACCCGACCAAACATGAAAGGAAAGACGAACTTAGATATGTTTAACAACAACTCTAACTCAACAAAAACATGAAAGAGGCTAGGGCAGCATATGTTGGAACACCAACAAGCTCAAACTAATCAAAACGTGAACAGAAGATGAGCCTAACTGAACAAAAACAGGATAAAAAGACAATCTGGGATATGTCAGAACACTAACTGAACAAAAACACGAAAGGAAGGCAATGAAGCATATGATGGAACACAAACGATCTCTAACTAAACAAAAGAGAAAATGAAGATGACCCTAACTGGGCAAAACATGGAAAGACGACAACTCGTTATATATGTCAGGACACCAACAAGCACTAAACAAAAGGTGAAGGGAAAGAAGATTCCGAATGTGTTGAAACACTAACTGAACCAAAATATGACAAAAGACAACGCAGGATATGTTGAAACACAAACTATTTCCAGTTCAAACCAAATGTGAAAGGGAGATGACCCTAACTCAACAAAACATGAAGGTAGAGACTATTATACCAACTACACTTATCATTTTATATATTGTATAGTCATATACAGTATTTATATTATGAATACAATAAAACAATATTAAAACTGTATATTATAAATTACGGTACAAACACATTCTTCCCCGGTTCTCTCCAACTAAAATTAGGTACTTCTGGTGCCCATTAACCGAGGTAAACCAAGGATTACAGTATTGTAAAAGGTGCCAACTGGACACTGGCATACACCTTACACACTTCATTCAATGTGGGAGGAAAGTTGTGAAAAAAACATCTTTGGTCCACATTAGGCGCCCACTGCGTCCATCATTAGCTTACGAGTAAACTCATAGGCCAAGAAAAGAGCGCCGTTAGCCGGGAAGGTTCGTATCATGGTGGATGTGAGACCAGAGTACAGAGCCCTGAATCCTGCAAAAAAAAAAAATGGTAAAAACACAGTCAACAAGGCTCCCCGAAAAGGCTCAATCGCCGCCTTACCCTCGTTGCGTAGGATTCCCATGAAGGTCTTCAGGAAGCCGTCTTGCCTGCCGGCTAAGGAGTAGACCTGAATCCTGGACTTGACGCAGTCGATGGGGTAGATCAGCAGCCAAAGACAAGCTCCGCCAAAACCGCCACTGAACATGAGCGGGAGGACGCCTGCAAATGTTTGATTGCTAATTTTTAGAAATTCAACCCCCCCAAAAAGTAATTTCCACAAACAACCAATATGAAAATCATTTCATGTTCCAATTTGTTTGTATTCTGTTTACTTACAAAAAAACAAAGGGTGTCAAACTCAATATAGTTCAGCGGCCGCATGGTAGAAAAAAAAACTGACTAGTAGATTAAAGACCGAGAAAGAAAAAGGAGAAAAAATGAAAGAGAAGAAAGAGGAAAAAGAAAGAAAGACAAATAGCGCGGGCCCAGGAGAAAGTGAAAGTGAGAAAGACAGAAGAGAACGAGAAAGAGTGACAGAAAGAAAATAAAGAGACAAAGAGAATGAAAGATAAGGGTGAGAGAGAAAAAAATATATAAAGACAAAGAGAAAAAAGGACAATAAAAAGACCAAGAACAAAAACAGAAAATAGAAACAATAAGAGAATAGAAATAGAGAAAAAGAAAAAAGTCAGAGAAACAAAGAGAAAGAAAGGAAAATAAAAAAGAAAGTGAGGAAGAGAGAAAGACAAAAGAGAGCAAGAATGAGAGCAATAAAAAGAAGCAAAGGAAAGAGAGAGCAAGAGAAGAGAGAGACAAAAAGAAAGTCAAGTCAAGTCAAGTCATTTTTATTTGTATAGCCCTAAATCACGAAGAGTCTCAAAGGGCTTCACAGATTATGACACTATATTACACAGACTATTTTTCAGAATATTATTATACACTCCCCTGCTCTGGAGCCGACGAAAAGAGTAGGTTATTCATATGCTATAGAGTAGAAGTGAGTTTTAAGCTTAGATTTAAACATTTCCACTGAAAGAAAGATAACGGGTAAAAAAAGAAATGGAAAGACAGAATTAAAAAACAAAAATAAGAGAATAGTAATAAAGACAAAAAGAGAAATACATATTGAGAGAAAGATAACAGAAATAAAGAGAGAGAAAAAGGGAAACAGAAACTTAAGGGAGAGAGAAAGAAATGGAAAGACGGAATAAAAAAGGCAGCAAAAAAGAGAAAACGAGAGAGAAAAAGAAATAGAAAGAAATTAGAGATAAATAAAAAAAGAGAGCAAAAGAGAAAAAAGAGAAACAGAAAGAAAGTGAAAGTGACAGAGACAGAGAGAAAGTACCGTATTTTCCGCACTATAAGGCGCACATAAAATATGATTTTTTTTTAAAAAGCTGACTATGCGCCTTATAATCCGGTGCACCTTATATATGGATCAATATTGAATTACAAGGTCTCGCAACTTACGGTAAGCAGCCACCGACTCCATTTTTCGCGCAGAAGAAGTGCGCTGTGCATACTGGGAAATATTAAACGATTCTCTTTTATTTGTGCGTTTGTATAAAGACCCTGAAATGGCTCCTATTAAGAGACACGCTTACAACGCAGAGTTTAAACACAAGGCGATCAGTCAGGCAGTAGAACACGGGAATAGAGCAGCAGCGAGAGAGTTCAACATTAAACACACGAGAGTGGCTCGAACCGGCAGAATTAAGGTCCCCCTAGGAACTGGCTAATTGAACAATGGTTCCATGCGTGAATTATGTAAAACCCACTACAAAGTTTTACATTTTACAGTTATTATGTTATTGCTTTACTGTTATTGTTTTGCACTTGTTGTTTTTGCACATTACGAGTGTCACTATATTGCGATTGCACTAACGTTTAATTTACCATAACAGTATCAGACGTTTTTTTGCGTGTTGACTAAATGGAGGAAAAGTAAAATGTTATGTTAAAGATGTGTCACAAAAATGCTTTACCTCAGAGAAAATAATAAAACGGCTGTTCATTCATTCTGGGAGTGAATGGAGTTGTGGAAAGCTTGTTTGTTATCTATTAATAAAGTTTGACTGACCTATCTGACTGTTTTGTTGACATTCCCTTTGGCGCGGCACCATCTAATGGTTGCATAACGTAACTACATCCTCTACTGTAGCCAAGTCAAGTCACATTTATTTATGACGCAGGATTACAATTACAAAATTTCACAATTACCTGATCTTAAACCAGCATGCACTTATAGCTGCTTATAATGGGGTGCGCCTTATGTATGGAAAAAGTTTAAAAATATATAATTCATTGAAGGTGCGCCTTATAACACGGTGCGCCTTATAGTGCGGAAAATACGGTAATTCAACTTCGGTATCTTTGTGAGTGGTGCCACCTTTTGGCGACATCTTGTGGACATATTTTAAACGCCTCCCTTTTCTCTTTCGCTTCTTGTCTTGTGGGACAAATCCGGCCCGTAGGTCGCATGTTTGACAACCCTGCAATACGGAATGTAGTTCTTTTTTTCTATTAGATACTTGCAAAGGAAATTGCATCCTGGAACGATAAATCATTGAAAAAAATGCAGTGTCTTGCGATGACACAATCAATTTGGTTAATCGTGAAACCGTGCAGGCACACAATTTGGATTATTTCTCATGGTACAGCTGGAAATATCTAGTGTGCCGACGGCACAGTAGTTGAAAAACACTGTACTCAATCATAAACGGGTCACCTACCGATGCCTTCCTTGTCTGTACCCATGTAGCGTGCGAACGTGGATCGGCTGAGTTCGTAGCCGCCAAAGAAGCAGAAGTAGCCTGGGAACTCCCTTACCATGGTGGACGTCAGGCCTTGGTAGAACCCAAGTGGACCGCTGGTCTCCAACACTGACTTCACCACCGTCCACACCCTGAACCCAAAAAATTTGTCCCATCAATCAAACCTATTTGGAACGTCTGCTGGCCACCACGCGGACCTGTTTTGTGCTGTGGAGATCTTTCCGGTGGCTTCCATCTCGTACATAGCCTGCAGGCGACACTTAACCAGCTCGGTGGGGCAGAGCACCATGGACGAGAAGATTGAGGCCAGGGATCCCGAGAAGGCTTTCTGAACATCACTGGTTAGTTCAAACAAGCGCATCAGGATTTTTAAGCCTGCCCGCTGAATAGTACAACAGTTTGACCCCCGGAGTACGCCATGAATCCGTTTTGAGGTGGTGACCATGTTCCTTTTGAGCTGCGCACGTGTAATTGTACACTGCCCAGACCAGGGGTGGGCACATGTGGCCCATCAGGCTTTTTCATCTTGCCCACCAATCAAAATGATCAATATATATATATATATATATATATATAGACTGTATCTATAAGTACAATAGTAAATTAAGCAAAACAAACCCGGGTTTTTTAGTGCCAACTTTGTCCCTTTTGTCCCCTTGTGTGTCTAAAAGAATTAATACAAAACTTATAACATTTAGTGCTTAAAAATAGGGACCTAATATATTATGTTGCTTTCAATCTGAAAAAGAAAGAAACTTGAGGAATATTACAATATTACTACTACAGTAACACTAGAACTAACATACAACTACAGAAATATTACAACAGAAATACTACAAAAATAAAATTACAGTAATATCAAAAAAGTAAAGTAATACTACAGAAAATCTACTATGGATATTCAAGAAAAAGACTACAGAAATACTAGAGAAATATTGACAAAACTATTACCAGGGAAATACTTCAAAAATACCTCTACAGAAAAACCACTACAGACCTGACTTGACTACAACCCCGAGCAAAAAGTTTGCATTCACCAGTGTTTGGCAAGCCCTCACTCAGACATTTTATTCTGAAAAAAAAACCTCAGATCACAAACATGACTCAATCGTAATGTCATTCCGAATTGCAACATATTGGCATTTAGAAAACTAAAATAAAATAAGAAATTACATTCCAATGATCAGTAAATTGTTACTTTCATAGAGCAAGCGCAACGAAATAAATATAGAATCACTCAATGCTGAGGAAAAAATATGGTCAGCAGTTAAAAACAGTGCAGTGCACACCTTAGAGGGCTCCTGGACTAAGTGGATTGGCAAGAATCATGGCTCCAATAAGAAAGATGTCTCTTGTGGTCAAACTTTTTTGAATAAGGTAACTCTCCTGGTATGGTTGCCAAAGATGTGGGCTTTTCACAGTCGGCCGTATCGAATATTAGGACTAACTACAAACAGAATGTCAAAATCAAGCATACTGGTAGGCCAATGATATGTAGGTGTCAAGACTAACAACCAAAGGCCATATGTCTTGAAAACAGAAAATGCACAACATGACAAAAGAAGAGAAAATGGGAGGAAGTTGTAGTCAATGTATGTAACAAAACTGTGCAAAATCTCCTAAAGGAAGTGGGATTTTCATAATAAAAAGCGAAAAGAAAACCATCGTTGATGCTTAAACAGAAAAGAACAAGACTTCAATGGGCTAAAGAGAGGCAATCATGGACTGTGGATGACTGGGTGAAGGATATCTTCAGCAGTAAGTCAGGGATCTGCATTGGACAAGTTGATGATGCTGGAACTTTTGTTTGGTGCCATTCCGATGAGATTTACAAAAGGGACTGCCTAAAGAAAATGTCAAAATTCCTAAAGTCCTTAATGATATGGGGCTTCATGTCAGGCAAAGGCACAGGGGAGATGGCTGTGGTCAAAACAGCAAATCAACCGTCTCCACCCCTCCCTCAGCCCACACATCTTTGTCCATAGCCTTGTCACCTCACGCCTCGATGACTGCAACTCCTTCCTCTACGGCTCAACTCAAAAGTCCCTCCATAAACCTTAGCTGGTCCGTAACTGCACGAAACATCACTAAGACCAACCATCACCAACAACCACATCACCCCTTTCCTTCAGCAACTCCATTGGCACCCAATTTACCATAGAATCAACTACAAAATCCTGCTCTTCACCTACATGGCCATTCATAACCTTGCCTCTTCCTACCTCCCGCACCCTCAGATCATTTTCCTCCCTCCATCTCACTATACCCCCTACCCGCCTCAGCTCCATGAGGAGCAGAGCTTTCAGACGCTTGGCCCTCCAGGTCTGAAACTCATTACCGCCTGACCTCCGAAATTCTGCGACCCTGTCCACCTTCAAATCTGGACTCAAAACTCACCTCTTAAGACTTGCCTATGCCTTACTCACCGCCCCTTTTAACTATTATGTGTTTTACTGGCTATTTATTACTTTCTAAGATGACAATGCATCATGCCACAGAGCAAGAACTTCATTGGAGAAGGAGGCGTCCCAGTCAATGGCATGGCCTGCAAATAGCCCAGATCTCAACCCAATTGAAAACCTGTGGTGGTAATTGAAATAAATTGTCCACAGTGTGTCATGATTACTAACTCAGATCACCTGGAGCAATCATGTGGCGCCTGGGTGGGCGCCTTCTGATTGGCTGGCACTTCTCTCTTAAGCGCGCTGCGTCCAGAGACCAGTGTCAGAGTGTACATTTGTAACTCTGTGTGTTTCTCCTGATATCCCGTTCATTTAAGAACTCTGCTTACCCGTTTCTGCCTGCCTCCGATACGACCTGTTTCCGTCCCACACTTCGATCTCCTCTCCAGCCCCAGTAAACACAACCTGTCTGACTTCCGCACTACGATTCCGGACTCGTTCCGAAGTTATCTCCCCGGCGCCGCTGCTGACGTCTGACGGCCATCACGTCTCCAGCAAGCCCTGAACGCTTCCTTAATAAAAAACTTAAACGAATGCTCTGGGGTCCACTGGTCTGTTCTGGTTTCCTGATAGAACACTTTGACAAGAATGAATCCCGCGTTCTTTCCTTTGCCCCCTGACAACCACGGAAGCGAGGACCAGCATGGCACACTCCAGTGCCTTCACCCTGCCGAAGGGGCGATACGGCAAGTCGCCTCTGAAGTGGCCAGCCTGGCTCAGCAAATGCGCCAGCACCAGCATGAGCTGGATCAATTACACCAGGGTTGGTCCAACCTCTCTGAAAGATTGGCCCAACGAGGCCACTTCATCGGTGCCCAACACCGACAACGCTTCTTCGAGCACCCGGTGGCGAATTCCAACCCCGCCCTCTCCAGATCAATTCGGTGCCGGATTCGCCGAGCCACAAGTGGGCGAGCCAGAAAAGTTTTGTGGAGACCCCGCCCAGATCCGTCCGTTCTTAGTAAATTGTCGGTTGATATTCGTTCTCCAGCCCCGCAATTTCGCGACCGAAGCGGCGAAAGTGGCGTTCGTCATAAACCACCTCATGGAAAGAGCTCGTCTTTGGGGAACGGCCGCCTACGAGAGAGGTGCGACGGCGTGCACTTCATTCAACCTTCTGGCCCAAGAGATGACAAAGGTATTTGATTCGGGTTCTTCGTCGGCAGATTCCTCCCGTTCGCTTCTGAATGTTCGCCAGGGAAGGCGCACAATAGCCGACTATGCAATTGACTTTTGTACCATCGCGGCACAAAGTCACTGGAATGAAGAGGCGCTGGTCGACGCCTATTTGCATAGTTTGACGGACTATCTTAAAGATGAGTTGGTGTCACACGCTTCCCCGGCTACGCTTGATGAGGCGATAGAATTAACTGCCCGGATCGACCGTCGGGTTCAGGCGAGACGACGGGAACGGGGAGGTCCGAACCGAGTCGTTACCCGCCCGACTCAAGGGGTTAACGTTCCGAACCCCCGGGTGCCGGCATCCCCCATCGTAGAGAAAATGGAGGTGGACCGGGTCTCTCCCCCGAGGAACGCCGGCGAAGGTACGTCGAACAATTATGCTTATACTGCGGCGGCAAGGGACATCGCGTGGCCACCTGCCCGGTAAAAGCGAACGCTCGTCCGACATAGGGGGCGTTCGATTGAGCTCAGCCTTTGTATCTGCTCCCAAAAACGCGAGACCCGTAATCCAGGCTTCTCTCTACCTCTCCGATTCTGCTCAGACATTTCCGGCCCCGATTGACTCGGGCGCCGAGGTAAACATTCTCGATCTGTCCCTCGCCCGCAAGCTAGGGATACCTGTAAAAACCCTCCCTAGTCCGATCTCGGCACAAGCGTTAGATAGTCACTTGCTGGCCACCGTTTCACAAATAACGCTGCCCGTCGAATTAAGACTGTCCGGTAACCAACGAGAGAAAACTTGTTTTCATCTGCTGCACTCCCCAGGTCAACCTATAGTTCTGGGTCACCCCGGGTTGGTCCAACTTGATTGGTGTTCTGGCTCGATATTGGAGTGGGGTATGGACTGTCTTTAAACCTGCCTGCGCGCGGCCTCTCGACCAGATAGTTCCGTTTCCCTGAAGACTCCACCCGACCTGTCCCGGGTTCCAAAGTGCTACCACCATTTACGGGAGGTTTTTAGCAAGGCAAAGGCCTCTTCCCTGCCGCCTCATAGGCCTTATGATTGCGCTATTGATCTCCTGCCCGGGTCCACTCCCCCTCGGGGTCGGCTCTATTCCCTGTCGGCTCCCAAAAGGGAGGCTATGGACAAGTATATATCGGATGCCCTGGCGGCCGGCATCATTCGACCCTCTTCTTCGCCAACGGGAGCGGGGTTCTTCTTTGTTGGGAAGAAGGACGGGTCCCTCGGACCCTGCATCGATTACCGGGGACTCAACGATATTACGGTAAAGAACCGTTACCCGTTACCATTTCTTGCTTCTGCCTTCGAGTTACTACAGGGGGCCACGATATTCACGAAACTCGATCTCCGTAACGCCTACCACTTGGTCCGTATCCGGGTGGGAGACGAATGGAAGACAGCGTTCAACACCCCCACCGGCCACTACGAATATCTGGTAATGCCGTTCGGGTTAACCAACGCTCCCGCTGTATTCCAATCCCTTATCAATGACTTGTTACGGGATGTGCTGAACCGTTTTGTCTTCGTATATTTGGATGACATTCTGATCTTTTCCAAGTCCCGAGAAGAACACCAGAAACACATCCAGCTTGTCCTCCGTCGCCTCCTGGAGAACTCCCTGTTTGTTAAAGCCGAGAAATGAGAGTTCCACTCCAAGGTCGTTTCATTCTTGGGCTACATTATAATCGAAAGGAAGCTACAGATGGACCCGGCCAAAGTATCTGCCGTCACCTCTTGGCCTGTTCCGGAGAATCGTAAAAAGCTCCAGCAATTTCTTGGGTTCGCCAATTTCTACAGAAGGTTTATCCGTAATTACAGTTTGGTGGCGGCTCCCCTCACGGCCCTAACCAGCCCCAAGGACGCTTTTCAGTGGTCCCCCACAGCTGATGAGGTTTTCCATAAACTTAAAACTTACTTTTCCACGGCTCCTATTCTCCAGGTACCAGATCCTACACGGCAACTCGTGGTGGAGGTGGACGCGTCGGATGTGGGAGTTGGGGCCGTCCTGTCCCAGAGGTCTTCGAATGACCAGAAGATGCATCCGTGCGCCTTCTTTTCCCGGCGGTTATCCCCGGCCGAGCGCAACTGCGATGTGGGGGATCGTGAGTTGCTGGCCATTAAGCTAGCGTTAGAAGAGTGGCGGCACTGGCTGGAGGGGGTGACGGTGCCGTTTATTGTCTGGACGGACCACAAGAATTTAGAATATATCCGTTCGGCCAAGCCACTAATTCCACGACAGTCGCGTTGGTCTCTGTTTTTTGCCCGCTACAATTTCACTCTGTCCTACAGACCCGCAATGTGGCTCTGTCCCGCAATGTGTAACCCGACGCCCTCTCTAGGCAGTTCCAGAAACCAGACAACCAACCCCAGGGCCCGGCAACCATTCTCCCAACATCGCGCATGGTTGCAACCGTCACATGGGACGTGGAGAGGCGAGTAATAGAAGCGCTACGAGACCAAGCTCCTGCCCGAGGGTCGATTATTTGTCCCAGAGCCCCTACGCTCAGAGGTTCTTCAGTGGGGGCACGATTCCCACCTGTCTTGCCACCCGGGGGCAGCGCGAATCCAAAGTTTCGTGTCTCGGCGTTTTTGGTGGCCTTCCATGGCAAGAGACATACAAGACTACGTCCTGGCTTTTCAAGTCTGCGCCCAGAATAAGTCCTCTCACCAGCGTCCGGCCGGTCTACTACATCCCCTACCGGTCCCTTATCGACCATTGTCACATATATCTATGGACTTTGTAACAGGGTTGCCCGAATCTGAAGGTATGACTACCGTCCTGACCATAGTTGATCGGTTCAGTAAGATGGCACATTTCGTTGCTCTACCCAAACTTCCCTCCGCTAAAGAAACCGCCCAGGCCGTTCAACAGAACGTGTTTCGCCTCCATGGCATTCCACAAGATATTGTCTCTGACCGGGGCCCTCAGTTTTCGTCGGGATTTTGGAGAGAATTCTGCCGTCTACTTGGGCGTCAGTCAGTCTCTCATCGGGGTTCCATCCCCAGTCCAACGGACAGTCTGACCGAGTGAACCAGGACTTGCAGAAAGCGCTGCGCTGCATGGTGTCTCGGGAACTGCTCTCGTGGGCCAAGCACTTGGTTTGGGTGGAGTATGCTCACAACTCCCTGGTCAGCTCCTTAACAGGAATGTCCCCCTTCCAGTGCGTGTATGGTTACCAACCTCCCCTGTTCCCCAGCCAAGAGGGGGAGGCTTCCTGCCCGTCTGGCTTGTGCCCAGCGTATCTGGGCACAAGCCAGGACAGCACTCCTTTGGGCGGGCAAGTCCCACTCGACTGGGGCTAACCGGACTATCAGGTGGGCCAAAGGGTTTGGCTCCTGAGAGGATCATCAACCCCTCAGCGGTCTGTCTCCGCCTGCCGAGCTCAATGAGGGTTCATCCTACCTTTCATGTCTCCCGGATTAAGCCCGTCCGCCAGAGCCCATTGGCCTCCTCCTCCGGCCCCACGCATGCTGGATGGGGATCCGGTCTACACGGTTCGTCGCCCGCTCCGCTCCGCTCCCGACGCAGAGGACGAGGACTTCAATACCTGGTCGACTGGGAGGGATACGGCCCGGAGGAGAGGTCATGGATTCCCATCCAGCAGATCCTGGACCGTTCCCTCGTGAAGGAGTTCCACCGACTACACCCGGACCAACCAGCGCCGCGCCGTGGTCGTCCCCGAGGGACTTCTGCACGCTCCCCTCCAGACCCAACCTCTGCCGCCCCTTCGGATGCTGATGAGGGGGCCTCTGTCCATTCGGAGGAATTCTAGGTACTGTAATGTTCTGACTCGCAGTTTTTGTTTTGTTTTTCAGTTGCCATGTCTCTCGTCATTGATCGTTGGATTGTTTACTCTTTTTTTGGGTTGTTTGTGACGTGCCTGTGGACTCTGAGACTGCCAAGGACATCGAGTGACTTGCCTTGGATCCTTTCGGTGACTTATTGGAATGCTTTTTGTACTTGTTTGGCTTAACTTTTGACTTCTGGCTTTTTCCCTTGGAGTACCTGCATTTTTTCTGTTCTCTGTGACTTCCTGGAATACCTGTTGGCCTGCCCTTGGATTATTTTTTTTGTTTTTTTGGGGACTTCTGGAGCCGTCCCTTGAGGGGGGGTTCTGTCATGATTACTAACTCAGATCACCTGGAGCAATCATGTGGCGCCTGGGTGGGCGCCTTCTGATTGGCTGGTACTTCTCTCTTAAGCGCGCTGCGTCCAGAGACCAGTGTCAGAGTGTACATTTGTAACTCTGTGTGTTTCTCCTGATATCCAGTTCCTTTAAGAACTCTGCTTACCCGTTTCTGCCTGCCTCCGATCCGACCTGTTTCCGTCCCACACTTCGATCTCCTCTCCAGCCCCGGTAAACACGACCTGTCTGACTTCCGCACTACGATTCCGGACTCGTTCCGCTGCTGACTTCTGACGGCCATTACGTCTCCAGCAAGCCCTGAGGCTTCCTTAATAAAAGACTTAAACGAATGCTCTGGGGTCCACTGGTCTGTTCTGGTTTCCTGATACAGTGAGACTCCGACCTGCAAAGATGATCTGGCATCTGCAATCTAAGAGTTGCTTTTATTTCAATGTTATGTTTTCAAGGTCAGGAAAATGCTTACATTTTGGGTGAAGTGCTTAAAAATGCTTAAAACTGATTCAATTGCCATGTTACCTGGCAGTTTGACTTAATAGACCACACTTTTAAATGAAGAAAACATTTAAAAAGCACGTAAAAATGAGTGCGCATTTTTAAATTGTCATTTGAAGCGATCTGCCCCTACTTTCGCATTCAAGAGGAATTCCGGTTCTTTTTGAGAAACGGCTCTTTTGACTCAGCTCACTGTGAAGAGCCGGGTCTTTTGGCTGCCAAATGGCTCCTCAGATTTTTTGTGATAAATAAATAAAAATAAAACAAACAAAAAATTGTAAAAAAAACAAAAACAAACATTAAATCTTTACACACTTAACCGATGTAAGGTCACAAAACAATACAAAATTCCTGAAAATGAAAAACAATATAAATTAGCTATTTACAATTTTATATTAAAAGATATCTTATATAAAAACGTAAATCATAGAGCCTTTTCCGTGTTTGTGAACAAGTGTGATGTGGCCAGGCTGCGGGCAGCAGTAGTTCAGGAGGTAAAGCGCTCGTATTTGGATCAAGTTCGATTCCCGGCTCCTCTGAGTTATATGTCGAAGTGTCCTTGGGCAAGACACTGAATCCCTTCATGGCTGCATGGCTGACGCTGCTATTGGTTAGTTAGTGTGTAAAAGGGAAAGTGTGAACCACATTGTAAAGCGCTTTGGGAGGTCTTCATTGACTTGAAAAGCGCTTCATATGCTCTGTTGAAGCAAAATGGCAGAATTTGTGACAGTTTCTAGCATCTCAGTGACACACAAAAATATCGTAGATCATAGACTGGAACGGCGCAAAATAGCACAAAGTATGTGTTAGCAGCAAGATAGCAACTTTATTCTACTGTAGTCATCAAAGGCCAAAAACCATTCTTTTGATCGCCACTGGCTTTCTTCCTTTGAAGGTACTAGAAACATTGCCTTGAAAGTGGTTAAATAATGTCTGAATGTGAAAAGTCGCACAAACCCTGTGCACTCTCCCCTTTTCGGGTTATGCTACATCTAAATAGAGCACTATAAAATGTTTATTAGTGCACAGATTACGTATCATCATGGACATTTATTATGGACCATGAAAAAAAACAAGGTAGTGGAAACGGGGAGAGATTTGTCTTAAAAGTATTTACACAAATATTATTCGGATCTATCCATATATTCATGATTTACTCAAAATGTAAAAATCATAAGTCTTGATGGTTAAAAATCGCATACGTGAACAGCGGACATATTTGTGGCTCAGCAAAATACATGATTCCCACCAGATTTCTTCTTTAAATAGTACTAAAAAGTGCTTCAATTTGGCCATGAAAAAGGTGTACGAACCCCGAACCCTGTTTTGGGGTTCTAGGTTGGTAAAACTACAATAAAGACCCGATATGACATGAATCAGTTCTGAGGTGGGAATCACAAAGTGAAAATGCCATATAAACGGGGTACAAACCTGTGGTAATTCATAGTTTATGCATTCCGAACCTGTAATACCATGGTAAAGATATCAAAATGACAACATACTATATAGGAGGTTTTACCTATGTATAATACAGGTGCACATGATTAAATAAGATTATCAATAAATATACAAACAAAAAAAAGGCAAAATTACATTTCATTTACTGTACCTTTTGGTGTGACGTGACTTGAGCCGGTAAAGTGGAGTGAGTGGATGCAGAGGGGGCAGTAGACTGTAAACTCGAATTAAACCAGATTTTAAAACTGCAAGGATCGTCATGCTCTTAGATCTCTTACTTAAATTGCCTCGTTTTTTTTAAATAATAGTAAAGCCTTGCAACTTAGCGAGGGTGATTCACATTTCTTCTTCATATTTCTTTATAATTACAAGCTTCAGTTCCATGGTTATCATGATTGCGTTTCTCCCTTTAGCATCACCTTCATCTTGGATCACATAAGCCCCATAAAAATAAAATCACAGTTCATGGATCCCTTAACCCAGTGGAGTGCCGTGGATGTTAGAACTATGCCTTCAGCTTCGTACCGAATAGTGATGTGTCGTTCGAGAACAAACCGGCTCTCATTAGCGTCATTCATTTGTGAAGGGGTGATGTGATTTTACCGCCTGACACCCCCGCACGCTTGGTTATCAGGTCCGACGACGACGCCATGCCTCGTACGTGGTCTCCTCGGGGAGCTCAGACTTTTATTTAAAAGTCTTTTGTAATGTAATTTAAGTTTAAAAAAAGTTTGTATAAACACAAGAACCATAATGGGTGCATATTTTTTTAAAAAGGTTTCAAAACCGAAGCTTGGCCAGACATGATTGACATTTTAGCCCCAACCGGCCAAAAATTTGATCAGATCGTAATCAGGTTTTGGCACAAGATGTCACCTCAGACAAAACCATTTCCGGCTGGCTCGCTTCGCTTTTCCTTGTTTAATAGCTCTTGGGGGAAACACTTTGGTAGATTACCGCCCCCTAGCCACTAAGCCAGTCACACTTTGTGCTCAGCACCAGGGAGCTTCTTTTCAGACGCAAACTCGAAATTGGATTGGCTACACCAATGCTTCTCAATTACTTTTTTTCCTCGGAAAAAGAAAGGCCCCGTCCCACTCTATGAGAACCACTGGGCTACATCAACTGCTCTCTTCAAGACTGATCGTATGAGCCAGAGCCTGTAAATCTCATTCTGAAGGCGTCTGGGGAGCAAGAAGTAATGGTGGAAATGTGATTGAATGTGGTTAACTGCTTAGATATGAAAGCAGACATCTGGAAGCAACTAAACTATGAAGAAGCACTGAAAAGGGGGCTGACGGACAATATGGAATTATTTAATACGTATTGATGGACAAAATATGATATCATATGATTCAGATATTTTTTGGAGCCAGCAGAGAAGACCATGTAGGCTCTGACATCTCACCACTGCGTTAACGACTAGGGTCGTAGGGTCACCGCTTCCTGTGGTGTGTCTTGGGCAAGTACAGCCTGGCAGCGCCCTTCCCTCTCCAGGGACGTTTTTCTTTTCGGATAGGGGTTTGCCCCCCCCCCAAATGAAAAAGATAGTACAGTTTTTTCAGTAGCAGGAGAAGCCCCCAAAACATGACTGCAACCACAATTTATAGTTTGACAGGTTCAAACAAGAAAGAAAATAACAATACTACAACTACACTTGTTTAAATAAACGAAACAATTAACCAAAATATAATGGAACGATAAAATAAAACGAATAATTTAATTACAAATCCACTAAATTTATCATTTTGATTTAACATTATGGGTTATTTAAAATAAAATAAAAATGTTGAGGTTTCTTATATTTGTATGTTGCTTTTAACATACAAAACAATTTTGGTGTGTTTCAATGTCTTTTTTCTTCCCTAAAAGCGAAAGTTGTACAAAAAAATAACTACTTGCCCAAGACACACCACAGGAAATGATGCCCCGACGACCACAGAGGTCAAGGGTTCTGTGAACCGTGAACATATAAGCTGACCCCCTTATTTGAGTATTTTGTTTTTTAGTTGCAAATTTGTCTAAGATGAGGGGAAATTTAGTGCTCTCTGCTCAAGACAGCACCACCATAACTGGATTTAGTTGTACTTTGTAGGTAGATAGATATAAACATGCCCAGCCATTGTTTAGCAGTTGGAAGACATTGCAATCCAATAAAGAACAGAATATAGAATTGTCATTGATATCAACGTTGTGAAACATTATATGCAACAAGATTGGAGTGGTACGCCAAGGTTAAAGATGTAATATAAAGACTAAAGAGAAAGATGATAAAAGACTATCAGGATAAATAGGCAAAAGAAAAAGTAATTACAATGTAGTGCTTAGAAAACAGAATTAAGTTACAAAAATAATGTTGCAATGGAGAAGAATAGTGCATTGGAACAATAGTGCAATGAAAATAAGTACAATAACATGCACTATAAGTTAATGAACTTATGTTACTATCCCCTGCCATACAGCGATTTCCATTTGCGATCCCCACCCAATGTTCCCCCTAAATTTGTACGGGTCTGAGCAAGCACTCAAAGGCTGTGAGCATCGTTTGTAACAATTTCAAAGCAAAGCTAGCAGGGACCAGTGTGGACGTCTATCTTAAGCAAATTTATTGAGAAACATGGCAACAGTTTTAAACATTTACAAGCATCAACCCCAATTGCAAGCATTTTTCTGACCTTGAAAACACAATATTAAAGTACAAGTATTTCAAGCACCCGTATGAACCCTGCATACAAACTAATGCCAGCTGTTGTTAATCACGAGGGAAGAATAATTTTAAAGCGAAGCCAGCAAAGACCAGTGTCAGCGTCCTTTTAAAGCAAACTTGTTGAGAAACACGGCAACAGTTAAAAGCATTTGCAAGCACTTCACCCGAAATGCTAGCACTTTTCAATCCTTGAAAAAAACAACAGTAAAATTCAAGGATTTCAAGCACCCATACGAACATTGCAAAAAACTACCCACGCCACTTTCATCATGATGCTGTGCAACTGCCGATTCCTCACCTGAGCTCTCCATCCACACTGATCATGGATCGAAGCAGGTTCTGGCAGAAGCCGTAGCTGAGAAAGAGCACAGAGTTTTCGCAGATGTTGGCCACCAGGGCGGGGCTAGTGCCCTTGTAGAGACCGCTTCCCCCCACTTGTCGGAAGGTGGACACCAAACAGTGAGTGAAGCCTCGGTACATGGTAGGGAAGGTCTGCATCTTCACTTTGACCGTATCCAATGGTTGCCCACTCAATACGCAAGCTGTGCCACCTGGCACGTTGGCAAAGAATTCCTTGTTAGTGGATACAGTATTTGCAGAGCATATGCAAAACCTTTGCACCTTTTTAATTTGTTTGACTTGCACTGAAAGGAGAAGCCCTCCCGTTTTGTTACACTTGTATGATGATATTATTCGCAAGTACAATATCAGTTTCCACTGCTACGCAGACGGCACTTAACTATATCTTTCGTTGGAGGAATCTGTCACACTAAACTGTGGAAATTTGGAGGCCTGCCTCATTCAGATAAAAGAGTGGATGTCACTCAATTTCTTGCATCTTAACTCTGAAAAGACCGAAATGTTAGTCATTGGTCCATCTACATGCCGTGACTTATTCTCAAAAACTGCTGTGAACATTGACAAATGTCACATCACACAGAGTGACTCAGTTAAAAATTTAGGTGTCATATTTGACCCTGATCTATCCTTTGAAACGCATGAAAAGAAAATTACTAGAACCGCTTTCTTCCATCTTCGTAACATTGCTAAAATTCGTTCTATACTGTCTCAGTCGGATGCGGAAATTATAATTCATGCATTTGTTACCTCCCGTCTCGATTACTGTAATGCACTACTCTCTGGTCTCCCAAAGTCAAGAATCAAGTCTCTTCAGCTGGTACAAAATGCCGCAGCGAGGCTTTTAACTAGGACAAAAAAGTCCGATCACATCACACCTATTTTGGCTAACCTGCATTGGCTCCCAGTTAGCCTTAGATGTGATTTCAAGGCTCTCCTAGTATTATACAAAATCATACATGGACTTGCTCCCTCTTATCTTTCAGATCTGATTTCCCCCTATGTCCCGGTCCGAAGCCTACGATCTGAGAGTGCCGGTCTTCTGGTGATCCCAAGAGCAAAGAAGTGTTCTGCTGGTTCGAGAGCGTTCTCCATCCGGGCACCGGTGCCGTGGAATGCTCTTCCCCCTGAGATCCGATCTGCAACCTCAGTGGAAATGTTTAAATCTAAGCTTAAAACTCACTTCTACTCTATAGCATATGAATAACCTACTCTTATGAATAACCTACTCTTCTCGTCGGCTCCAGAGCAGGGGAATGTATAATAATATTCTGAAAAATAGTCTGTGTAATATAGTGTAATAATCTGTGAAGCCCTTTGAGACTCTTCGTGATTTAGGGCTATACAAATAAAAATGACTTGACTTGACTTGATGACAATATAGGCCATTCATTTTTCTTTTTGACTATCAAAATTTCTAACGAAGTTTGGGAATCTTTTTAATTTCTGTTTGGATTGGCGGTTATCAATAATTTTTACTTTTCCAAAGCAGGTCTGAGGTTGGAGGTGCTGGTATCTATACCACTCATTTTACAGTATTTTTTTTCTTTATCATTATTTTCTAAGTATTTTTTTCCGCACAAACGTGTTTTATTGTTGCTTCTTGGACGTGCCACCAGTGAAATGAATTAACCTAAAATAAATGGACTTCCTTATTATTCATTTAAAAAAAAATAAAACTTGTAAATAATAAGAAATATAGTAACATTAGAAGTTACTAACTAAATAAATAATTGTAATTAAAATAGATTATATATAATAATTACATTAAAAAAAATACGTATATATTTATTTTTACAACCAGAAGACAAATGAAAAAATCTTTCTTTTTTGACCAGGTTAAAACATTCTCAAATTTACATAGTTGTTTAATTGTTCTAATATATTTTTTTAATTTAAATATCTTCTAAGAAAATGAAATTAAAGAAATTTTATAACCTTTATTTTTTCTAAAATTTACATGTATAACTCAATTAAAATTATTTTGGTTTAATTTCATGTTTTCTTAGAAAAATAAAACGCATGAAAAAACAAAAACAACTTCATTTTTGAATATAATTAAAATATTTTCCTATAAATAAATAAAATAAATGCAACTTTATTACATATTATTCATTTTTAGGCTGTTTTTTCCTGAAATGTATATATAAATATCAATTAATTTAAATACATACTTGGAAAAATAACATTTTTTTTAAGTATTTAAACAAATTTGTTTACATATATATTTAATTTAAACATATTTTTATTGGCGCTTTATTTAGGCACACACACACACACACACACACACACACACACACACACACACACACACACACACACACACACAAAACATAATCAACAAATTACCAAACGGAAAGAACAAAATATTTGCACACAAAAAAAAAACAAACAGATGTACAATACAATAATATAATAAATAAACATGTGCAGCTTTATTCAATTTCAGGCGACCCTCTTTCAAGTTTTTTTTCAGTATTTCTTTCCAACACATCATGCATCTTTCATGTTTTGTTCACCTTAGCGTTTGTTTGTTTGGTGCTAAAGCTGACTTTGACATATCCCGTGTCTTCTTTTTTTATTGTTTTGTTATGTAGCAGGGATTTATATTCAAGCCCGTATTAGACTAGCTTTAAAGGGACAGTGTGTAATTGTGGCACCTAAAATATTTATGGTTATGTTTGAAATTTGTGGGTTTTTTGTATGGGAAAGACCATAATTTGATGTGTTTCACTAAAGAGCGCATGAATGGTAAGCTGCTTTATGATGTCTTCAAACAATCATCAGCTGCTCTTGAGAATGCAAGCCATGACTCTGATCTCTTTACCATGTAAAAACAGTCAAAACTTATCTTATTGGACTAGGTTACTCAGTGTGAGGCCTGTAACATAATATTTAGTGCCTCTTGGTAGAAAAAAAAAATCATTCAGTAGAAAAAAACATTGATTTGAATACTAGGCAAAATTACATGAACAATATTACTTTTTAATTAAAAAAAATAGGTCAAGAAATTTGTATTTCTTTCACATTGTGGAATCCATACCTAATGTTGCCGCCATGTTTGTGAAAAGTCTTGCTGCGGTACTGTTTTTCATTCAAATTAGACAACTGTGCCATCTAGTCATTAAATACTGTATTACACACTGGGGCTTTAACGTCTTTAAATTTGAAAGATTTCAATAAACTTCATTGTTCTGTTTCTGTACACTATGTGATAGACTCTGTAAAATAATGATTTCAGAAATGTTTTTTGTACCTACATGTAACGGGTGTAATAATAACTTTTATTTTATTGAAATTCCTGCTAAAATATGTGTATAGTTTTTGGTAAATGTCCTGCAATGCTGAGTCCAACAGTGCCATCTGCTGGTATGGGGTGGGGTTTGGTTTTGGCTTCTAACATGTGACCAGGAGGCGGGGTTTTGTCAGTTTAACCAGAGTACTACAAAGGTAAGACATATCTTTTGGTGCTCCACAAAATAAGTTAATTTTAAACATTATAACCCCAGCTGACAAATCTCTCACCATGCATAGTAATGTGATTGATATTGTCAAGCTGTTTTGATTTATTTTCGTTTTGTTTCTGTTTTACTAAATATTAATTCCCCTTGTAGAGATCAAAGAGATCAAACCCAGCAGAAAAAGCTAATGTTGTGACTCATCCATTTGCAGGTAAATTGTACCCATTTTTATACTCATTATTGTTTTTATTCCTATTTTTTCATATACATTAAAAAAGGATGATGTTGGTTAAAATTCAGAGTAAAGAAAAACATGTTGAATTCATTGTAAACGTTAAAAATCCACTATACGATCTCTTGTTAAAAGTATCTTGTTAAAATGCAAAGATTTATAAATGTATTGTGATATTCTAAAATGTATTTTCTGTAAAGTGAAAAGACAGCTCTTTGATATGCTTTGTTGTCAGTTTAACCAGAGTACTACAAAGAGATCAAAGAGATCAAACCCAGCAGAAAAAGCTAATGTTGTGACTCATCCATTTGCAGAAACTGTAATAATAAAAACCTCATCATCCAGTCCAGCGTGAATGTGGATCTTTGGTGGGACACGTACAACGCGGTTACATTGGTGCCGTGACCCGTGACTTCATTCAAACTCTCCGAACCGAGGACTGTCCTACCTGCCACATCGTTTCATGAAGTCATCAGCTCACAGTATTTAAAATTGCTATACAGTGACGTGTTACTCAGGCTACTGATTTATTTTGTGATTTTGACTCATTTACATATTCAAAACATGTTTAATCAGAGCACGAGTGACATTTCTGAGGGTGTAGCTGATCAGATGAAAAATATTATTCAGGAGATAGGACATAAATTGGCTGATAGCATATTCTCAAATATTCAGTCACATAATATAGTAGCTCCTAACGCTGCTGCCACACAAGATGTAGCAAACAGATTGAGTCAGGTGGTTACGCAGAGAAAGGTTAAGGAACCGCCGTCATTTATTGGGGATGGCTCAGACTCAATAACAATACATGAGTGGGAAGATCTAATGAGGACATTTATTAAAAGGAGTAATGTGAGACTTGAAGAGCAAGCAGAGGAAATCCTTATACATTTGAGAGGAAAAGCTAAAGATGTAGTTAGGTTTGGCGTTAGAAACAGTAATATAGACGTCTATACCCGCCCTGACATGATTTATAGTCTTCTCAGGAAATACTTTAGCTGTACCAAGTACTCTGCTGTCCCTTTAGCTGACTTTTATTCAACTTTGCCCAAAGACCAGGAAGACCCCTATGACTACTGGCTGAGACTAAACAGAGCAGCTGACCTTGCCTCTGAATGCTTGAGTGAGCAGGGAAAAACATTTGACAACCCTGAAATAGAGGTTACTCGCATGTTTATTAGGAACTGCCCATGCAAGGAACTGGCACTCACTTACAGATCAAAAACCATCGAAAAGTGGTCAGCATGTGAGGTACTAGAGGTGCTGAATGAATACCACGCTGAGAAGAGCTACAAAGCAAATTCCCTACAACAACCTGCGAATAGAGCGGAAATTGCAGTACACAAAGCTGAGGTGAACCATGGTCCAACCCTCGTGCACGAGCCACCTCAGACTTCGAGCCCACAGTATGTCTCTCTAACGGACGTTATTAGTATGTTGGAGAAAGTTCTGATACGTGTTACCTCGAACCAGTTTCAAGAGAGAGGGGGAGCTCCAACCAGGCGACCTGGAGCCAGAATCAATGGTTTCACTGCCAAGCCATGTATCATTTGCAAAGAGGTCGAACACAGTGCTCTCTCTCATTGCCGAGACAAAAACCTTTGCTTTCACTGCCATGCCCCAGGGCATTCTCGACGTGATTGTCCAGTGACGAAAGTTGTCCCGCTGCCTCAGGGAAACTAACTGATCTGCGCTTAGGGGAGAACAGTGCAGATCAACTGAGTATACCTCCCACCACTAATGTGAAGCCTGACATGCAAGATAATAAATCAATTTATGAGTTGTATAGCAACAAGATACCTCCATCGAAGAAGCTGATCTTTCAGGGGTTTCAGAGAATAGCGGAGACTGACGAACTGTTTTACACACCTGTACTTGTGCAAGAAGGCCCCACTTTCAGAGCGCTGTTGGACAGTGGGTCGATGGCTTGTACAGTAAGTGAGGACACGGCTAAGTCCCTCCTGCAGCAATTCCCTGATATGATGAGTTACACGGCCGATGATTATGTCATTGTAGGCTGCGGTGGACACCAAGTTTCTCCCAGAGATATGTACGACATTCACGTCACAGTTTACGGGTGCCAAATGATAATACCAGTAATGGTTGTGCCAGGCCAGACCGAACAGATGATCCTTGGCAGCAATGCCATCAAATATATTTTGACTCAATTGAAAAGTACTGATGGCTACTGGAGATTAGTTTCCACTCCTGACAACGGTCTGTCCGATAACCACAGTCAATTCCTGTCAATGCTTTCTAACACAGAGAGATGGAGAGGTGACTGCATTCCAGACAAAGTAGGGACAGTAAAAATCAAGAGTTGCGTGACGCTGAATCCACGGACCGAGTACGTTATTTGGGGCAAGTTACCTGAGTTGGCCGGGACGTCTGCGGGCAGCACAGTGGTCGTTGAGCCAACCCAATCAAAGGCTGGGCCCAGACAAGTCCTTGTCGGAAGAGTTGTTACTCCACTTTGGGGAGATGGATGGGTGCCTGTTAAAGTCTTTAATCCCACGGACAGAGTTGTGGTGCTGAGGAGAAACAGGAAAATTGCAGATGTGTCTCCTTGTATCGCAGCGGAAGACCTGCCCAATGCAGAGGAGGTCAAGTGCAACGTGCAGAGTGTACAGAGCAAAGAGGTCCGACCCAGGTCAGAAGAGGACATGATGCGTACATTGGAAGCTCTGGGACTGCAAGACATTGACCTGAAGTCATGTGAGGTTTCGCTGCAGTGTAAAGACAAGCTCCTCCATATCATCGAACAATTCGAGTCAATCTTCTCTCGCCATAAGATGGACTGTGGAGAGGCCAAAGAGTTTGTACATCGTATCCACCTTGTTGATGATAAGCCGTTCCGTCTACCCTACAGACGTATACCACCAAGTCAGTATGAAAAACTGAGGACGACTCTGAACGAGATGGAAGAGAAAGGAATTATTCAGAAGTCGACTAGCGACTATGCATCTGCGCTTGTTCTCATATGGAAGCGGAATGGAGAACTAAGGGTATGAACTGATTTCAGAAGGCTTAATGCAAGAACCATAAAGGATGCCTACCCACTACCGCATCAAGCTGATGCGTTGGCCGCACTTGGGGGAAATGCCTTTTTCTCCACAATGGATCTGACGTCAGGCTACTACAATGTCCCCTTGCACCCTGACGACAAAAAGTACACGGCATTCTCCTCACCATTCGGGCTTCACGAGTACAACCGGCTCCCTCAGGGACTTTGCAACAGCCCAGCAACATTTATGAGGATGATGATGTCAATATTCGGTGATCAGAATTTCATGAGCCTATTATGTTACCTGGACGATCTGATGGTGTTTGCCCCCACAGAGGAAGTTGCACTCCAACGCCTGCAGATGGTGTTTACTCGCCTTAAGGAACACAACCTCAAGCTCGCACCCAAAAAGTGTTTTTTCCTCAGACGGACTGTGAAATTTCTTGGGCATGTCATCAGTGAGGATGGAATTCGGACTGACCCCGAGAAAGTGAGAGCGATAAATGACGTACAAGTCGCTGATCTAATGGAGTCGGATGGCAAGACGCCATGCCCTAGTAAAATCAGATCCTTTCTAGGCATGGTGATGTATTTCCAAAGCTTTATTGAAGCATGTTCTGCGAAGGCAAAACCGCTGTTCAGGCTCACATCTGAATCTGGTGACAAGCATAAGCGCAAGAGAGCCCGCAAGAAAGGTCAAGTGAAGCTGACGCCTGCAGATTGGTCCGATGCATGCCAGAACGCCTTTGAAACACTGAAGCACGACCTTGTGACAGGTGTCACTCTGGCCCACCCAGATTTTGATGCGCCGTTTATTTTGGCTGTCGACGCATCCTTTGATGGGATTGGAGCAGTCCTGTCACAGCTGCCACCTGGTGGAAAAGTAGCCAGACCAGTCGCCTTTGCAAGTAAGACGCTCTCTCGCTCCCAGCTCAACTACCCTGCACACAGGCTCGAATTTCTTGCCTTGAAATGGGCGGTATGTGATAAATTCAGCCATTGGTTGAAAGGAAGACACTTTACCACGTGGACCGACAATAACCCACTGACATACATTTTGACCAAACCAAGACTTGATGCGTGTGAACAGCGGTGGGTAGCGAAGCTTGCTGCATACAATTTTGACCTGAAGTACATTCCCGGCCCAAAGAACATCGTAGCCGACGCTCTGAGCCGTGAGCCATTTGTACGGTCATGTGTGGGTCATCGCCTTGTTACCGAGCCCTATACTTCGCTCTTGGACCAAGTCAACGGGGTGAACAACAGTACTGTGCAAGAGGTGTTCAGAGTATCCAACAATTGTCACGCTGTTGTAGACGAGAGTGCTGGGACATCAGACGAGTCAGTAAAAAGGGCAATTCCATCAGGCTCCAATGGTTCTGTGACATCAGAAGAAGTTGCTGCTGTCTTCAGTGCTCAGTCCACTGGTGGCGTGGGTCAAGTGATGGGAACAGATGCCAACCTCAATCTTCTGCAGAAGGGAGATCAGTCAACGGCACTCCCACAGAGTCAGCTTGTTGGGTTACAAGAACAGGACAACACAATAAGCAGAACCATGTACTTTGTGCATAGACACAAGAGACCTACCAGGCGTGAGAGAGCTGTCGAGTCGCCTAGTGTGATGAAACTACTGAAACATTGGAGCAGACTCACCATACAGAATGGCATGCTCTACAAAATAAGGAAAGATCCTCACATGGCCAAGAAAATCTTCCAGTTTGTGGTGCCTGATTCATTGAAACAGAAAGTCCTTCAAGGTTTACATGACTCAGCAGGTCACCAAGGCCAGAACCGTACTTTGTCTCTGGTGAGGCAACGATTTTTCTGGAATGGCATGGAACGTGATGTTGTGAATTATGTCAAATCCTGTCAGCGTTGTGTAGTAGGGAAAACACCGGAACCACACAACCGTACACCACTCAAGAACATAGTCACCTCTGAGCCTATGGAGTTGGTCTGTATAGACTTTTGGACTGCTGAGCAAGAGAACAAGTCTGTAGATGTCCTGGTCGTAACTGATCATTTCTCCAAGATGGCGCACGCCTTCCCTTGCAGAAATCAAACCGCCAAACAAGTTGCTCGCCGTCTGTGGCAGGATTTCTTCCTTGTCTATGGTTTCCCACGGCGTATCCACTCTGATCAGGGAGCTAATTTTGAGAGCAAACTGATCAAAGAGCTTCTAGAGATGGCAGGGGTGCAGAAATCCCATACCACTCCGTACCACCCCATGGGAAATGGCATCGCAGAACGATTCAACCGAACATTGGGAGATATGATCAGAACCCTTCCCCCTCAGCCCAAAGCAAAGTGGCCACAAATGCTGCAGCAGCTCACATTCTGCTATAACTGCACAGAGCATGAGACAACAGGGTTTGCACCGTTTTACCTAGTGTTTGGTAGGATCCCTCGTCTCCCTGTCGATGTCATGTTTCAACATGCTAATACCAATGATGCTGTTGTCAGCTACTCTGACTTTGTACGCCATCTGAAGAAAGATCTACATGAAGCTGCTCAGATTGTACAGAGGAATACTCTCAGAGAACAGACTCGTCATGCCAAGCTGTACAACCGTAGGGCCAAAGGATCACCTCTCGTCGTGGGAGACCGGGTGTTGATCGCCAACAGAGGTGTCCCGGGGAAACGCAAAGTTGCAGACAAGTGGGAGTCAACCCCGTATGAAGTCATATCAGTAAAGCCTGATCTCAATGTCTACAGAGTCAAGGATTGTCTGACGGGCAAAGAGAAGGTAGTTCACAGGAATTTGCTGCTCTCTGTTAGCTTCTTGCCCTGTGAGGATGATCTGGCCAGCGAATCTGAACACTCAGAGTCTGACGCTGCTATGCATGGAAGTGATGTATGCCCTGATTTACCTGACGCGGTTGAAGACAGTGATGTCCGTACAGTAAACTGGGTGATACAGGCAGGTGAAGAGCAAGTTCATCCAGAGGTAGAGGATAACTCACTAGACAGCAGATCTGATGCCCAGTCCGACTCTCGCAGTGTTGATACATCCAGCCGAGGAAGTCAGCACATCCCCGAACAAGATGTTGACCATACTTCAAGTGACAATACGGAAAGCCCATCACAGTGCTCTGAAAACATGATCCCTTTGGGTATGGGTCTCCCAGACGAGACCCCATTGAACACTGACCATCTGGACGCAGACTCCCCTGATACTGACTGTTTAGACTTGCCTGCCCCAGACCTTCAAGCTCAGGTTATTTGTGCTCAACCTAACCGTTATGGTCTTAGGGTCCGCCAGTCCATCAGGCCTCCTAGTCGTCTTATTTGTCAGATGAATGACCATGTGGTAGGTGACAATCATCTGTCCGCAATATCTGCAAGTTCCTAGTTTAAGTTCAGTAGAGATGCACTTTCAGTTTGAGTAACAAAGCTTGAGTAAGAAACAAGAATTGTGCCTATGTGAGCACTTACAACTACAGGAACAATGTTTGATATTTCAGAGATGTAACAGGCATCTTTGAGTCTGTGCTTAGTTAGGAGTTTGCTCGCCTCCTTTCTTTTCACACTCCTTTTTGGGAGAGTTTTAGAACTGACATGCACTTCAGTTTGTTCCTTGTAATACTGTACCAGTTTTCGTGTCCTCTTTTTCATCAGTATTTGCCTTTTTGGCATGTGATTTTTTTTCTTTTTAGTGTAGCACTCCCATATTTAGCAGAATTTCAGGGGGGTGTATGTAACGGGTGTAATAATAACTTTTATTTTATTGAAATTCCTGCTAAAATATGTGTATAGTTTTTGGTAAATGTCCTGCAATGCTGAGTCCAACAGTGCCATCTGCTGGTATGGGGTGGGGTTTGGTTTTGGCTTCTAACATGTGACCAGGAGGCGGGGTTTTGTCAGTTTAACCAGAGTACTACAAAGGTAAGACATATCTTTTGGTGCTCCACAAAATAAGTTAATTTTAAACATTATAACCCCAGCTGACAAATCTCTCACCATGCATAGTAATGTGATTGATATTGTCAAGCTGTTTTGATTTATTTTCGTTTTGTTTCTGTTTTACTAAATATTAATTCCCCTTGTAGAGATCAAAGAGATCAAACCCAGCAGAAAAAGCTAATGTTGTGACTCATCCATTTGCAGGTAAATTGTACCCATTTTTATACTCATTATTGTTTTTATTCCTATTTTTTCATATACATTAAAAAAGGATGATGTTGGTTAAAATTCAGAGTAAAGAAAAACATGTTGAATTCATTGTAAACGTTAAAAATCCACTATACGATCTCTTGTTAAAAGTATCTTGTTAAAATGCAAAGATTTATAAATGTATTGTGATATTCTAAAATGTATTTTCTGTAAAGTGAAAAGACAGCTCTTTGATATGCTTTGTTGTCAGTTTAACCAGAGTACTACAAAGAGATCAAAGAGATCAAACCCAGCAGAAAAAGCTAATGTTGTGACTCATCCATTTGCAGAAACTGTAATAATAAAAACCTCATCATCCAGTCCAGCGTGAATGTGGATCTTTGGTGGGACACGTACAACGCGGTTACATACATTTACGGCCTCGCCAGAATCATCAAAGTCCAATGCACATGACCTCGTGAGTAATGGGATTACTTTTGGCATCTCGTTACCTCAATGGCGTTTCGGAACAATGAACAATTATCTTCTTTTTCAATCACTTTAGCCAAGAACAACTTTGTAAAGCAGGAAAGCGACGACTAGTGTCGTCGGTACACGTTTTGGGCATATGATGCAATCCAATTATATTGCAAATATTTTGTTATTTCTCATTTGACGTCGATTTGAACTTGCCTGCTGCTCCTGATGTGAAGTCAATCACGGCTTGGATTATTGGGTGAGGAGCCATGTTGTAGCACTTTGTACTAAAAAAACTCGCTGATGGAAAATTAAATCTAATAACTTTGCAGAACGACAATTTAAAAGAAAAATTATTTAGTAACACTTCCTACTTACAGCAGCACCTATGAGAATGCTAAGTATTTGGCAGAAACGGCCCCTCCCAAGCGACAATAAGTCACGCCTACTTAAGTAAAGACGATCGCAGCCAGGAGCCAAATCGTTCGGAAAGTTCTGATGAGTTCCTAATTTAAATTGTGGGGCGAAGGTAAAATTCCAACAAAAACGCAACGCACCAGATGAAAAAGTTACTTTCCCTTTGGAGGGATGCAGGGAACGAAAAAGGAACGTTGAAAATCAGATTATTGGTTAATAATTACCCCCAGTGGATAAAGAACCAAAAAATCTAATGTGACATAGAAAATAAATCTCAATTTCTTTCGGCATGAAATCCTCAACGCGGTAGAGGCGCCTGCAATGGTGAGTTTGGATGTCATAAGATTTAATGCCACAGGATGTCAGCAGAGCCCAATGATAACGTTGCATTGCAATTAAAGTCAAAGACGATGGATGGATGGAGGGATGGATGGATGCCACCCAGCAGGCGACGTCACGGGTCCCACTTTGGACAGGATTTGGTCCAAAAATATACGTCCAATATTGGGTTATGTTTTGCCCCCCCAGCAAGGACCAAATTAAGTGTTTACCTAGTCTACTCTTTGTTGTGTTCGACTTCCATTTCCCACCAAATAAAGGAGTTGTTACGACCAGTTTGTCTTTGTGTAAAAATAGATAGAACAAATACTCATAGGACAACTATTTGGTAAATATTTGGAAGGAAGGAAGGAAGGATTAAAATAAAGAAAGAAAGAAAGAAAGAAAGAAAGAAACAAACAAAGAAAAGATAGACAGAGAGGAATAAAAAAAGAGAGAAAGATAAATCAAAAATAACGAACAAAATGAATAAAATAAAGGAAAGAAAGACAAAGTAAGAAACATAAAATACTTAGAAAGAAAAGAAGACAGTGAGAAGGAAGAAAAGAGACAGGGGAAGAAAGAGAATAAGAATAAAGATATCTGATAAAGAAAGAAAAAAGAGAAAAGAGGAGTGAAAGAGAAATAAAGAAAGAGGGAAAGAATAGAGAGGGAAGGGGAAAGAAAAGGAAAGAGAGACAGAAAGAGAAAAGAAGTGAAAGAAAGAGAGGAATAAAAAGATAGAAAGAAAAAATGAACAAAAGAAAAAAGAGAAAGAATGAAAGACAAAGTTAGATATGTGAAAGATAGAAAAGGGAGAAAGATTGAATAAAGAGACAGGGGAGGAAAGAGAATAAGAATCAAAGAAATCTATAAAGAAAGAGAATTAAAAAACTATTTAATAAGTGGGAACTCAGAAAGACAGAACGAAAGAGGGGGAAAGAAAATGAGAGAAAGAAAGAGAGAGGAAAGATGAGAATAAAAAATAAAATAAAAAGAGGTGAAAGAAAGAGCAAAAAAGCAAAAGAGCAAAAGAGCGAAAGAGAGAAAGAAAGAAAGATAAAAAGAAAGATGGATTGAAAGAAAGAAAGATTTATTTTTTTTAAATTAATTTTTAATGATTTAAAAACTCAGTTGACAAAAATGTTAAAGGACAGGGAAATTAAATCCGTTTTTATTTTAACTCGTATTAAAATATAAACTCTTGTGACACTGACAACGGTCCTCCACTAGACAGCAGCATTTACGACGCGATCGTCTCCTCTTTTCTTGTCACATTCTCTTAAGTCTTGTGCCCTTTTTTCCACTACAAACACTTTTAAAGGTGGAGCTGGATACAGAAATGACGAAAAAAAAACCTGTGAAATACGTAAACACGCCAGGAATTTATTATTGGGAACAACCTTTGGGCGCCCTCTCATGTTTACGAGGCCAAAGAATGAAAACAGCTCTTCTTTTGTCCCGCCCCTGGACGTCGTTTATTTGCTTGCATTGACCCTACGTCATGAGTGGGCGCGGCCAGGCGCCAAACGCCACTTCCAGTAAAATCGCTCACATGCTACACAGCGCGCCCACAACGTTATCGCGCGCGGACGCTGCGCACGGAAATACGTATTATTCTTTTTGAATATATAGATATTTTTACAGTTTATTTATTCTTAAAAGTGTTTGGGATGTAACTTTTAAAAGTTTCTGCGGAGTTCCCTTACGTCTGTTTACGTTTTTTTTCCCTTCGGAATCCCCTCGATTGTAAAATCAAGGGGGGTGTGAAGCGGGGGGTGACACAATAACATCACCCTACCGACCACCATGGCGGAATCATCCCAGCAACAAGCCCTCCTTGTGGACATCGACCCGGACTTCGAGCCATTGGCCAGACCTAGATCATGCACCTGGCCCCTCCCCCGGCCAGAGTTCGCCAACCCTGGCGACTCCAACACGTCGTCCCCGGTCCCGTCCATCAAGCAAGAGCCTCCCGGCAACGAATACATCAGCAGCCTGAGCCTCCTGGAGGAGAACGAGGACTTCCAGTGCCCGGAGACTTGTGCCCACCAGCATCCGACCCCACTTCAGCAGCATCAGCAGCATCTCCAGCTCCAGCAGGTGGCCCTCATCTCCTCCCCGGTCGCCAACTCCGCCGCCGCCGCACGGAAGAGCAGCTCGTCCCGGAGGAACGCCTGGGGGAATATGTCCTACGCAGACCTGATCACCAAGGCCATCGAGAGCTCCCCTGAGAACAGGCTCACCTTGTCTCAGATCTACGATTGGATGGTGAAAAGTGTCCCCTACTTCAAGGACAAGGGGGACAGCAACAGTTCTGCTGGATGGAAGGTAGGTTGTGTTGCTTCTTCTTGAAGTTTTATATCAAATACTCACTCCACCACCACCAATTTACCGCACAGTTGTAAAAAGTAAAATGCTGAGCATTTGTTTGTCTAAAGCAGGGGTCAGGAACCTTTTTGACCCAAAGAGCCATAAAAACAAAAAATGTTTTAAAAAGAAATTGAGAGAGCCACATCACATATTTTCAGACAAAATTGAAAAAACACGCTTTCTAGACAAAAGCTAATTCTTCAGCACATTTTATTTCACTGTGTGTCATTTGATGATTTAATCAAATATATGAAATGATAATAATGCCAAATCCTGTGTCCCAAATCAATGTAAATATGCCGTTTACAATTTATCTTCCACCTTCAGTTAAGAGTGTTGAGGCAATTTTTTTTCATGAAATTTGTCCTTAATAACGGTTTCAAAACAATGTGAATGTAAAGTTCTTTTGTAAAAGTGTCACAAATTACTGCAAACAATAAGCATATCGTCATATTCACTTTCGGTGTAGACTGCACTGAGCGAGAGAGAAAGAAGGAAGTGCCTTGCGCTGTGTGCAGGGATCCACCCATCAAAGTCGTTTGTCAGCGTTTTTATTTATCAGTTTAAATGGTTTCTTATCGAACTTCGGCATTAAGTTGCTTCTGCTTCATATGGACCAAACTCGGGATGAAATCACTTGACTTGAAATCACAGAGAGATGTGCAATAGTTACATTTTATTTCGGAGCCATATGTACTTATGAAAAGAGCCATATATGGCTCCCGAGCCATGGGTTCCCTACCCCTGGTCTAAAATGTGTTCTATAGACGTTTAAAAGACGTCTGAAGTCACTGAGGTTAAAATTGGTCTGCGTCAAAAATGAGTCTTGACGTTTAAGTTTGTAGATCTCGTCTAATTTCCGACATTTCAAGTTTTAAAGATGTCTTGTACGTCCAATAGAAGTCACTTGGTCAAAATGCGCCATAAATAAATATAAATATAAAACTATATTCAACATCTAAGTTTTGACTAAACATCTAAATTTATACTTCTTGTCTAGTTTTTGACATTAATGTACTGTACATCTAAAAGAGGTCTAAAAGAGATAGAATAGAAAGTCTCTTGGGATAAAATTTGCCTACCACAAGTATTAAGATTAATGTTTGTTTAATGTATGAATTTAGAGTATATGTCTACGGTGGTACTTCTTTATCTAATTTATGACATTTAATGTACCTCTAAACGTCTAAAATATATCAAAAGTCACTGAGGCTAAAAGTTGTCTACTGTAGGTCTTAAAGTGAAAATTTTTAGACGTCTAAATTGAGACTAGGCATTTAAGTTTAGAATATACACCTTGTTTAATTTATGACATTTAATGTACCTCTAAAAGACGCCTCTAAGACAAGTAAAATACAGTTGTTTAAAGTCACTTAAACTAAAATGTGTTCAACAAAGGAATAAAAGGGAAGGTTTTTTTGACAACTAATGCTAAATTGAGCCTCGAGGTTGAAGTTGCTCTGATTTCTTTCATTAAATGTAACTCTAATAGACATCTAAAATATGTAAAAAAAAGTCACTGAGGCTAACATTTGTCTCCCACAGGTCTAAAAGTGTACGTTTTAGGACGTCTCAATTAAGACAGCATCTAAGTTTAGCTTGTACATCTACGTTTGTGCACCTTAGCTGATTCATGACATTATATCTGCCACTGAAATACATCTAAAGTCAATCAGCTCAGATCTGTCAACCACAGGTGTAAAATGGTAAATTGTCTTGATTCATATAGCGCTTTTGAAGTCACTGATGATCTACCAAAGCTCTTTACAATGTGCTTCACACGTACCCATTTGCACACTCCCACACCAATAGCGGCAACTGCCAAGCAAGGCTCCTACATGCTTATCGGGGGCATTGGAGTTCAGTGTCTTGCCCAAGGACATTTCAACCTTTATGTCGGAGGAGCCAGGAATCGAACCTGCGACCTCACACTAGACGTCTAAATCTAGGCTGGTTGGTTGGATCCTTTAACCATTAGGGTCGTAGGGGCACCATTTCCTGTGGTGTGTCTTGGGCAAGTATAGCTTGGTGGCACCCATCCATGTCCAAGCCAAGTCTAAATGAAGACTAGATGTATGCTAAAACTTGTCAAACAGGTCTAAAAGTCAATATTTTGTAGACATCTCAATTTAGAGTAGATGTCTAAGTTTAACTAAAAGTCTAAGATTGTACACCTTGTCTAATTTCTGACATTTAATGTACTCGTCAGACGTCTTAAGTTAATTAGGTTAAAATTTGTTGACCATGGGTTTTAGGTTTAAAAGGGAAAGTTTTTAGAGGTCTAAATTAAGACATCTAAGTTTAAAATGTACATCAATGTCTGTACACCTTGTCTAATTTATCAAATTAATGTACCTCTAAAATATGTCTAATTGATGTCCAATAGACATCTAAATTTACTAAGTCTAAAAATGGTCTGCCATTGGTCTAAAAGTTAAATATTGTTAGACGTTTAGATTAAGATTTGACGTCTATGCTTGTACACCAACATTTGATCAATCTCTAAAATATGTCAAAATACGTCGAATAAATGTTTAGTCACTTGGCTAAAATATGTTATTTTCATGAATAAAAGTTTTTTGACATCTAAACTTAGACTTGAAGTCTAGATTTGTACACCTCGTTAAACTTCTGACATTTAATGTACCTCTGGTAGACGTCTTTTGATTGATGCAAGATTAAGTTTTCAAAACATATTTAAAAAATGTTACTTATTTTAAATATGTACAATTTGCAATACTTTTAAAAATATTCTAGTGCGCATCTAAGTGTACCCGTCATTTATCATTTCTGACATTTAATGAGCGTTTTAGATAGTCTTTGGATTTTCTTTTCAACATTCGCTTTAATTTTCAAGATCTACTTTAGGGTTTGGTGTTTAGAATCTTTAGAAAATGACAATTAATTAATTAGTTATTGCTTGTATGTCTATTTCTTCGACACCTTTTTTTTTCTTGGTTAGCCTCGTTCCTCCGCTGTCCATTTGCATTGCTAGTGCGGTCATGACAGTCATCTGACTTTTCTGCTCTGGCTTTGATTTGCAAAAGTCCGCTGACTCGACAGGGGCCATGCAAACCCCTCCCCGGGGCCCGACGTCAAGTGATAGCCGTCACCGCTAACTCATGCAAAGTCAATAGCCGGATCAAAAAGGAACTCGTGAGGCCGCCTTGCTAATTCTTAACCACGGCTTTTTTCCATGTGGCGAGTATATGAAGCTGAGAAATCCCGCTTTTCACCACACATGGAAGTTAAAAACCTCAGCGTTGACTCACCTAATTGTCATTTAAGGGGCATGCGCACCCGTCAATCAGATTAGATTAAAATTATGCTCGCTTTAGCCTGAACTTTTAAGGAGATTTTTAGATGTACAGGGTGGCCACAAAGTCACGCACCAATCTTCCTCGAGTTGAACCTGAAACCACACATCACGACCAGATAATAAGATGATTTCTACGCGCTGCTCTGTAGTCAATGGCATTTCTGATCTGAAATAAAAAAATAAAAAATTATACTAACAAAAAATAAATATTAACATTGGTGCGTGACTTTGTGGCCATTGATGCGTGACTTTGTGGCCACCGATGTATTTTAAAATCCTTAAAAGATGGGTTAGAGGTGTCCTTAAAAAGTTTAAAAGAAAATATTTTTCCTAAGTATGTGTAACAATGAGCCTTTGTATATATTATTTCACTGCGCCTATCTGCTCTTTATCTTACTTTTATCATCGGTGTTCTGCCCAGGGACCACATCAGGCTGAAAGAAATGAGGCGGCGTTCACGCGAGTGCATGAAGTTTTCTTTTATTCTAGGATGAAAATGGTGAAAGTAAGAAAAAGACTATTCCAAATACTGTCCAGATGCCAACCCAAACCCCCAAAAACATGAAAATGTGAGCGCTTCCAAGAGAGACGTGCCACAGAAGCAGCTTGACAGAGGCTGCAATGATGATTTCAGCCAGAAGGTGGTGTCAGCAAGAAAAGTATTTAGAATTTACGTACACCACCTTTAAAGCAATTGTAAGTATTATGGAGCTAACCCTAGTGTTGCAAAAATACTATTGGCAGCATTTATATATATATATATATATATATATCCATCCATTATCTGCACCGCTTATCATCAGTAGGAATCCCACGCAAGCACGGGGAGAATATGCAAACTCCACACAGAAGGTTCGATCTCATGACCTCAGAACTGTGCCACACACGCGCTAACCACTGCGCCGCCATGCTGCCCTCATATAATAATAAATAATATATATATATATATATATACGTATGTGTGTTTCTAAATTTACATTTTTTTTTTTTTTTCTTGGAGAACAAGGAAAACTTACTTAATACGAGCCATATTTGCAGAAAATTGTGCTCATTTTAAGCATCAATTGTCTGTTAAGAAAACAACTGGAGGAAAGATTTTAAAAGATAGTGAATGGAGAAATTAATTTGCAACATTTTTCACTACTGATGTAGGAATGTACTTTTTGCAGTGAAAAGTTATCCAAACGATTTTTGGACGATATTAATATTTCGTAATTCATTTTATAAACAATTTGTTATACATTTTTCGATGAGTCATTGCACTCTTTGTGGAATGTCCAAGAATGGTTTGCGCAAGCCAACGTAAATTTTTTGGGTCACAAGCTTTATGCCCAGGGAAAAATTTAAATGATTTAAGAAATAATAATAAAAATAATAATGTTACTGTAATCCCTTATCACAGTTAACGTGGACCAGAAACCTCATGCGGTATGTGAAAATCTGTAATGTAGCAATGCTGGCCTCAGCTTGCGGCAATAGTCGGCCAGAGATAATGGAGCCTGGCCACACGGGTGCTGGTCAATTTAGGCAGAAAAAAAGGGCCGCCAAGCATGAAATAGATTTTCTCTTACAGTCCCTGCTCCTAGCAATAGTCTACTGGAGATAATGCATTCCGGCCAAAACCGTGCAATTTATTAGGCCAACTGAAAAAAAGTTATTTGCTGGCCCCTGCCTTCAGCAGTAGTCAATCAGGGATAATAGATGGCGGCAGCATAGGTACTTCAAATTTGAGAAAAGAAGGAATGTTAAAAAAAGATTGCACAAATTGCTCTCTTGGCCCCTATTCGCAGCAATAGTTGACTGTGGACAATGGATTGTGGCCGCACGTTTGCTGTTCATTTTAGGTGGGCCACAATGGCTTGCTTTACCGCCCGATACCCCTCCCCCCCTAAAATGTGCTCTCCCGGGCCCTGCTCTAGGCAGTAGTTGACCGGGAATAATAGATCGCGGTTGCGCAAGTTCAGTCCCTTTTGAGCGGAAATAGCAGCAAGAAAAGAGCCGGATAAAAGTTCATTATTCCACCTACCGCACACAGCAATATGCTATTAGGGTTAAATGATCGCGGCAGCATGGTTTGCAGTTCATTTTAGGCGGAAACAACAGTGAAAAATAGATGCCACAACTGACTTAAGTGCTTTATTCAGGTTCCTTCTCACGGCAATATGTGATTGCGGATAATGGATTGGGAATATTTTTCAACCGACGATGCTCTAAGGCAGCCAGGAATGATAAACTTTGCCCCATTACCTTAGAAGTAACGTGTGGGAATCCAATCTAAAGTACCCAACTCTAAAACAGTCCAATGAGCTAGCGCCACTTTCGGCCTTGATATGTTGTTATTGTTATGTTACCCCGTGACACCATGACACCCGTGTTGTGGTAAGGTCCGTCTTCATTCACGGCGCCGTTCTCACCGCGTAGCCGACTGAGTCATACACGTGTACTTTGAACCCCAGCGGCAGCCCCGAGTCTTCAATGAGATTTTAGTCATACAGGAAAGAGGAAAAGGCAACACAGTTATGTAATACAATAACATCATAACAGTGACTAAAACATTGTGGCCAGGAATTCTGTTGACGTGAAAACCGACAGGGTTCCTGTTTTGTGGTTAAGAATGCTAGCTTACTTTTGTGATGCTAACCCAGTTTTTAAACAATTTATTATGACGCATTTCAAAATAATAACGCATATGTGTATTCGAGAAGTATTTATCCTAGGATAAACACATGCTTTTTTTCGTGTTCTTTTTTGTCAAACAACACTGAGAACAAAACAGGAAGTCGAAAACCTTCAAAATAATCAGGCATCAGTCACAAAACTACAGTATTCTATATCTCCTTTTTATTTTTTAACACAAGGATACCGCTGGAAATGTGAATTTCCCCACGGGGAAGAATAAAATATCTATCTATCTATCTATCTATCCATCTATCTAACTAATTGAATGCTGGCTTGCCTTGCTAGAGTTACGGCTAGCATCTAGTTGACATTTTAAAAACTTAAAGTCCCCAAAATTACTGGTTGGTGAATTTATTATTTATAGTAATTAGAAAACTTACAAAAATAAAATAGTTATTAGTCACGATAGAGAAGTATTCTCAAGTTCAAGGCTTGTTGGCGAGTGGGCCAGTGGTTTGTGAGCAGCTATCAAATGACAAACAGTCTATTGTTTATTGAATACGGTTGGGCAATTAATCGGATTAATAAGATTCATTTGTCATTATAAAAACTGAAATTTCCAAATTAAGTTCTAAACAAATAACACGAGCTTTCAGTTTGTGTTAAAAATACAAAGAGTTCATATTTTTGCATCAACATTGAATAGCTTAACTGTGATTTACATTTTTACTACTTTAAATGTAGCTAGTTAGCTAGCTAACTCACTACTCTTGAAACCTGAACATGTAAGGAACAAGAAAGACATTTCATTGTCAAATGAAAAATGACAAAAGACAAACTGGAGTTAGCCAAGAAAAGCTTTGGTGTTATCTTGTAAGCTAGCTAGTGGCTAGTGCCATCCATGGTATTTTATATGCTAGCCAAGTGGATCAAATAAAGTTAACTTTGAACTCTCACCTTCAGAAAAAATCAGAACAATGTATTATATATTTTTGTTTAGCAAGACAAACGTAGTTTAGGGCTTATTCAGTCAAAACCTTATAGCCAAAACAAGTTTTAATGCTAACTTTCTAGCTAGCACCTTCCATTGATTGTAAACCATATATGATCTATTTTGTAAGCAAAGAGGACAGTTTAGTAGCTTATTCACACAAAACGTGTTAGCCGAGACAACTTGTCACGTCAAGTCAAGTCATTTTTATTTGTATAGCCCTTAATCACAAATAGTCTCAAAGGGCTTCACAAGTTATTACAACTTGTAAATCATTTTTGTACTAGCCACCAGCTAGCTTGCAGGCTAACAGCAAGCTGTCTGAATAAGCTGTAAAATGTGTCCACCTCGCTTAAAAACAGATGCCCCCTGCCCATTGCCCGAAGACAGCTGGGATGGGCTCCAGCACCCCCACGACCCTACTGAGGATAAGCGCAGGTAATGGAGGGATGGATGGATGTAAATATATATACACTTGGCTAGCATATAAACTGCTATGAAAGGCACTAACGCCGAGCTAGCTTGCAAGCTAACAGCAAAGCTTTATTGGTGGGCACACGTTTGTCTTTGGTGTCATTCGGGAATGGCAAATTATGTTCTGGGGCCCCGCCTGTGAAGTAGATTTTTAGGCTTCAAGGTTTGCTAGCTAACTGTGAATGTGCTTAATTGCTGTTGAGATTGTCATGATTGTTTTCTGTTTTTAGTGTCAATAAATTTGTTCAAACCAAAAAAAAAACTAAGCTAATAAGCCTTTAACTACCGTTGTATGTTGACTGACACCAGTTTTATTTTTGGTTTTAATATAGTTGCAATTTTATGCTCACCGTTGTTTGACAAAAGGGAACGTGCCAAACAGTTTACATACATTTCCGGATGCTAATAGTCAAGAGAAATACTTCTCTAATGGACGTACACCCTCTTATTTTGAAAAACGTAGTGTCAATTTGCCAAGTTTTCTTGCTTTTCACTCCTTGTTTTGAATTATTACCTTTCAAGCGATACACTCACAATCTGGAGTGTACTTTGTCGGTGTTATTGCATGGCTCGTGTCACTACGTAAATATTTACGGGGCTTTGATGTTGGAGCTCCGATCGATGCGGCCGCGCTGTTCCCTCTGTACACGCTGGTTAAGCATTCCTTGTTACGCTTTCGGTAAACACTCTCGCCCACGCCGCAAAACAAACTAGGGACCAAGATGGCCGCTGCAGCTAGTTCACGGCACCCCGGTCACTGGCACGCTCCGTTTGGCGAAGGTTACATGCAACAATTAATAAATGTATATATTGACTTGTGCCGTACGTTTTTAGATTTCAACATTTTTTAGCTTCCTATCCAGCTATTTCGAAGTCACCAAGTCAATTTTATTTGTCAATTTCCCAATTGTATTTGACATACAAAAAAAATAAAAAATTTCTTATATTTTTTTTAGCTAGCTATCTGGCTCTCTTTTATTTATTTTTTTGAATCTGTTTACCTTTCTAGCTAACTATCAAGCTACCTTTTTAGCTATTGAGGAAGCCATCTAGCTAAGTTGCTATTTTAGGAATTAATATCAAGCTGGGTGCCCTTTCCGCTAATTAGTAACAAAAAGTAGCTCTCAGCTTAAATCAAAGTGGGCGACCCTTGCTGTACACTATCCGTTACCGGTTCCTGCCCATATTTGGGCCACATTGCCCAGCTAAAAACAAAAAAGGCAACATTTTTCTACCTACTTTTCCTCCACTCTGTGTGCGATTCCAAACCAATGCAGCTTTAAGCTAAGAATGGAGGCATTCTAGTCTCAGGCGCAAAGCCGATTTGGTCATCGATGTTCCGAAACAAGCTCATAGTCTGAATGTGTATTAGTGGGACGAGGGAGGGGGGATCGGGGTTACCGGCCTTGTTGCATGATTGAATAGAACAGCAGCGCTCCTGTTTCGCTCAAGTCAGGCCCTGAAAACGTCCAGGGAGTCTAAGGTTTGGCCAGAACCGGCAGCTGTGTTTCTCAGGTGGCAAAACCAAACTTTTTGGCCCACCCTTAATGGCCCCCACACACACTTTTGTCCCACCGAATGTGGAAAGCAATTGAGAGCGTTTGTTGCATAAGAAGTCGTTTACTGGAACGGAGTAGCTGCGGGGCAGAGTCTGGTGCCACTGGTTAGTCAGCGGAACTGTTGTCGTCTTGCACGCGCGTGCACTACCCGGGCCTCGTAATTAAAGCCCTGCTGCTGGCTGATGCGCAGACACTATGGCAGACAGACACCCGGGAACATTCCTACGCATGTTTTTTTTTCCATTTCTTTGTGGATTTATAATTTGGATTTTGAAATCCCTAAGATCATGAAAAAAATGTTTGTCATCTCATCTGGATTGCCAATTTGAGTCATCGACTAATTATGTCTGAACAGCTCGTAATGTGTTGAAAGATAAACATATTTAGTATGGCTAATAAAATGTCTGCATTTGTTCCACATTTTTTTAGAAAGTGTAATACGACTATATTTGTAATTTTAAGGGATGCACCCAAATGAAAATGACAGTGACTTTGTTCGACTGTTTCCTTCTCGCGCTACCCATGTTCGCCAATTAGCTGTGGGCTATGGGTCGCCGTTAGCAACTATTGTTAATGTTAGCTGCACCTTCTTTGTGCTTCTGTAGTCTGGCATCTCCAACTTTCTTTCAGTGCTTCTTTCTCTAGCCACTCATGTGGGCCATTTGGCTGCAGTCTATGGCTCGGCGCTAGCCGCTATTGTTCTTGTTGGCTGCTCCTGCTGGATCCTTCAGCGTCCCTCGTCTTCCAAAGCTGGCCATTCAAGCAAATGTCACTGCTTAAGGCTTCTACAAATTCTTATTCCACTGTTTGCTTCTTTAGCCACTCGCGTCAGCCACATGGATGCAGGCTACGGCTCATCGCTAGCTGTTAATGTTAGCAGCTCCTACTTCATCTTTGAGTGTCACTCACCGTTCGCAGTTGGTCACGCAGCAAACGTCGCAGATTCCCCTACTTTTTTTTCAGTTTCCTTCTCTAGCCACTAATGTGAGCCACTTGAATGAAAACGATGACTTGCCGCTAGCTGCTATAGTTAGCTGGTCCTGCTTCATCTTTGAGTGTCACTCACCGTCGGCAGTTGGTCACGCAAGCAAACGTCGCAGATTCCCATATTTTTTTTTCAGTTTTCTTCTCTAGCCACTAATGTGAGCCACTTGAATGAAATCGATGACTTGCCGCTAGCTGCTATAGTTAGCTGGTCCTGCTTCATCCTTTGGTGTCACAAGCCTTCCACAACTGGTCACGCAAGCAAACATTGCTGAGCACTGTGATTCATTAGCATGCTTTCCACTGGTTCCTCCTCTAGCCACACATTTTAGCCGCTGGGCTGTAGACAATGGCTTGCCACTTTCCAATATTGTTAGCTTCTCCTGCTTCGTCATTCAGTGGCAATCGCCGTCCGCAGTTGGTCATGCAAGCAAACGTCGCAGAGTCCTGTCTTCATTATCTTTTTCCACTGTTTCCTTCTCTAGCCACTCATATTAGCCACTTGGCTGTGGGCTATGGCCTGCCGCTAGATGTTATTGTTGGCAGGTCCTGCTTCGGCTTTCAGTCCCACTTGGCCTTAACAGCGGATTATGCAAGCAAACGTTGTAGTCTTGTGATTATTCAACTTTTTTCCACTGTTTCCTTCTCTAGCCATTTATGTAAGCCCGCATGCTATGGCTAGCCATGAGGCGCTAGTGTTATTATTGGATGCTGCTCCTTTATTTTTTTAGTGTTACTTGCCTTAAACAGCTGCTAATGCAAGTGATCATTGCTGATTCCGGTGATTAATGGATTTATTGGCCCATTGTTTTCTTCTCTAGCCACTCATGATAACCACTTGGCTGCAGACTATGGCACACCACTAGGCAATAATCTTAGCTGCTTTGTGTAAGCAAAACTTAAATTTGCTATATACTGGTGTTTTTAGTAGCTTAAAATCCACTTGCACTAGCGATGACCAAATCAAATTGAAGAGTACAATCCAAAGAACACTGTCCCTACTGTGAAGAATAGAGGTGGAAGCATCATGCTTTGGGTGTCTTTACCTGCACACGGGACAGGACTAGTGCACTGCATTAAAGAGAGGATGAATGGGGCTGTGTATTGTGAGATTTTGGGGAACAACCTCCTAACCTCAGTTAGAACATTGAAGATGGGTCTTGGCTGGGTTTTCCAACACGACAACAACCCCGAAGCAGTTCTAGCATAGCCCAGCCAGTCTCCAGACCTGAACCCAATCGAAAATCTTTGGAGAGAGCTCAAACAGCCCAGAAATCTTACTGATCTACAGAAGATCTGTGTGGAGGAGTGGGCAAAGATCCCCCCTGAACCCTGTGCAAACCTGGTGAAAAACTACATGAAACGTTATAAAAGCAAACAAAGGCCACTGTACCAAAATTCATTTTCTCGGGTGATCAAATACTTATTTGCAGCTATATCACACAAATAAATTGTTAAAAAAAATCATACATTGTGATTTCTGGATTTTTTTTAGTTTATCTCTCTCACAGTGGACATGCACCTATGATGAAAATTTCAGACCCCTCCATTATTTCCATGTGGGAGAAACAGCAAAATTGTCATGTCCTGCATGGTTTTCATGGCGCCCAGCTGGCCCCGCCCCTTGACACCGGCTGAGACGCATTGGACTGATTGCTCTTGGAGTACTTAAGCGCGCTCCTTTGTACTGTGCGTGGCTGGAACGTTTGTTAAACCTTGTTAAACTCAGTGAGACTTCTGTTACAACCTGTTAAATGCCTAGTTCCGTGAATCTGCCCGTATTTGATCCTGTTTTGTTTTCGGTCTGATCCGTTTGTTTGCTTTTGACAACTTGTCTTTTGTTTGGATTTCTAATCCACTCTGCGACCATCGATCCCCGGATCGAGAGTACGCACCCTCCTCATCCTTCCCCCAATAAATTGTGAGTACGTGTACGCAAATGGGTCCTTTTTTCCTGATTCCCGCTCTGTTTCGTGACAAAAATAGCAGGGCGTTGAAATACTTATTTTCTTCACTGTATATATATATATATATATATATATATATATAATGATACAAGAATACTACATTTGGGAAAAACTACAAAAATACCTATACAGTAATACCATAATACAAAACTACTACTACAGAAATATTATGACAGAAATACTAGAATAATACTAGTATAGAAATATTACAAAATGAATACTGGAAAAAATACAACTAAATTAATATTCCCAAAATACTAAAGAAATACAAAAAAATACTACTGTGGAAATACTACAGAAATAGTAATCAAAATTACTACTTTGGAAAAACAAAAAATACTTCTTCAAAACTACTACAATAATACCACCTCAGTAATACTAGAATACAAAAATACTACTACAGAAATATTGCAACAGAAATATTGCAAACATACTTATGCAATAATTATACAAAAAAACTACAGATGTACTACAAAATTGTACTATGGAAATCCTACAAAAAAAAAAAATACAAGTATCGTAATGCTACAAGACCTAAATAAAACATTTTGTGGTTACAACAAGGACCGCATAAATCATTTTGCTTTAATTGTGAGTGTTTCAAAAACAATGTAATGAAATTAATCTATTTTAAAAAAATTATAAAGAAATTAAAATGTCTACATTTATATTATTTCATCAATGGAAAAAATGAATAGGTCCAGAACTTTGGGGTGCTGAGCACCCAGAATGTCTGGCTGGTTAAAAACATTTTTTTTTAAATTTCACTTAAAGTTAACATGTAAAATATAATTATGATAACATTTTAATTAAAATATTTTGTAAAGGCTTTTTATTTTAAGAGGCAATTGACAATTGAATGTTTGTTATAAGCTATTTTCATTAATTAATTTTTCCTTTTTTTAATTGAACTATAGCCCCCTTGGACTTCCATAATAAAACTCTCACTGTAATACACTGGAGCCTCCACAGACTCCACCACTATGTCGCAAGTGACTCTAGCGGAGCGAAAAGGGAGTGGCTCGAATCAGGGACAAGAGCAGTGCTAGGAATGAAACGGACTGAACCATTTCAAGGCAGTGGAGTATTTCCCATGTTGGGTTTACCAATATATTTAAGCCTATCCTGTCCTTTATTAAGGAAAATATATATATTTTTTTAAATGCTGTAGGTTTTGGGGGTGCTCGGGTTAAAAATGTCAGCTCCTTGACCACATTTTTTAAACCAATGTTGCCCCTGACTCCAATCAGTTGTGTTAATGGCTCTGCTGCGGTTAGTAATGGCAGCTAGGGTTACCATTGGCCTTTACGGTTGTAGATTATATCACGACGTTTGTCAGTCAGCTGAATCGTGTTTCACACGCATTGCTCGAGTCATGAAAAAAAAAAAGACCAGTCATGCATGCACTGTCGTAACGCCATAATGACAGACAAAAACTTTCTAGTCTGACAGGCATTTACTGATAATTTCATGCCGGTTCATCAAATTGTTCTGTCCTTTGAGAAATACTTGATGTTCATTTTTTTCCAAGCACACTAAAATTGATTCCATTTGGAGCCTTGAATCTATGGTAAAAAAAAAAATCTTAACTTGAGGGTAAAGATATCACAGAAAGTGTTTGTGTATAAAAAAATCCCTATGTCTAGGAAAAGTCTTAAAGTGACGGCGTGTAATAATTCACCAGGGGGACACACAACTTCAAAATTTTAAATTTAAAAAATACATTGCAAAGTTTCTGTATATCTATAACCAATGTAAAACTATGGAACAATCCAAACGAGGACCTGAAGCAAAGTCAAAATATCCATCACTTCAAGGAATACTTAGTAGGGATCTAGTTGTACGTTTGTAGGTAGGTACATATGTATGTGTATATACACACACACACACACACACACACACACACACATATATATATATATATATATATGTATGTATGTATGTATGTATGTATGTATGTATGTATGTATGTATGTATGTATGTATGTATGTATGTATGTATGTATGTGTATATATATATATATATATATATATATATATATATATATATATATACCTGTATATATACATAGTGAAGAAAATAAGTATTTTAACACCCTGCTATTTCTTCCACTTAGAAATTGTGGAGGGAGGTGTCTGAAATTTTCATCATAGGTGCATGTCCACTGTGAGAGAGATAAACTAAAAATAAATCCAGAAATCATGATGCATGATTTTTAAACAATTTATTCAAACACTTTCAATCTTGAATCTTGATATAGCTGCAAATAAGTATTTGATCACCTAAGAAAACGAATGTTAATATTTGGTACAGTGGCCTTTGTTTGCTATTACAGGGGTCAAATGTTTCCTGTAGTTTTTCACCAGGTTTGCACACACTGCAGGAGGGATTTTGGCCAACTCCTCCACACAGATCTTCTCCAGATCAGTCAGGTTTCTGGGATGTCGCTGAGAAACACGGAGTTTGAGCTCCCTCCAAAGATTTTCCATTGGGTTCAGGTCTGTAGACTGTCTGGGCTATGCTAGAACCTTGATATGCTTCTTACGGAGCCACTCCTTGGTTTTCCTGGCTGTGGGCTTCGGGTCGTTGTCGTGTTGGAAGACCCAGCCACGACCCATTTTTAATGCTCTGACTGAGGAAAGGAGGTTGTTCCCCAAAATCTCACAATACAGTACATGGCCCTCTCTTTAATGCAGTGCACTTGTCCTGTCCCATGTGCAGAAAGACACCCCAAAGCATGATGTTACCACCCTTATGCTTCACAGTAGGACGGTGTTCTTCGGGTTGTACTCTTCATTCTTCTTTCTTTAAACACGCTGAGTGGAATTATGACCAAAGAGTTCTAATTTGGTCTCATCTGACCACAAAACCTTCTCCCATGACTCCTCTGTACTATTCAAATGGTCATATGCAAAGTTAAGACGGGCCTTGATATGTGCTGGTTTAAGCAAGGGAACCTTTCGTTCCATGCATGATTTCAAATCATGACGTCTTAGCAGGGTTGGGTAGGGTTACTTTAACTTGATTACTTTCAATTACTTTTGGATTACTCCAATACCAAATATGCTAATAAAAGACAAAATAAACTAAATATGAATAAAATTACTAAATTTTGTGCAGGTTTGGGGAGTAACGGAACACATGGAACGGCAAAAATTATGTTGGCAAGCTGTTTGGATTTATTTTCATATTGTTTCTGTCGCATTTTATGTTAGTTTTGCCGGAAATCAAAGAGATCAAAGCCAGGAGAGAAAACTTACGACGTGTTGTGAGTCATAATTGTATTCATATTTAGTAAGTAGTATTTAGTAACCCTACCCAAGCCTGCGTCTTAGTATATTACCTAAAGTAACCTTTGAAACAGTGGTCCCAGCTCTTTTCAGGTCATTGACCAACTCCTGTCGTCGAGTTCCGGGCTGATTCCTCACCTTTCTTAGAATCATTGATACCCCACGAGGTGATATCTTGCATGGGGCTCCACTCAAATTGAGATTGACCGTCATGTTTAGCTTCTTCCATTTTCTAATGATTGCTCCAACTGTGGACCTTTTTACACCAAGCTTCTTGGCAATTGCCTGCAGCCCTTTCTAGGCTTGTGGAGGTGTACAATTTTGTCTCTGGTGTTTTTGGACAGCTCTTTGGCCTTCCCCATGTTACATGATAAAGTCTTACTGATTGTATGGGGTGGACAGGTGTCTTTATGCACTTAACAACCTTAAACAGATGCATCTGATTCAGGATAATACATGGAGTGCAGGTGGACTGCTAATGGGAGGACTAACAGGTCTTTCATCTTCAATATATATACTGGACTGTCTCAGAAAATTAGAATATTGTGATAAAGTTCTTTATTTTCTGTAATGCAATTAAAAAAACAAAAATGTCATACATTCTGGATTCATTACACATCAACTGAACTATTTCAAGCCTTTTATTATTTGAATATTGCTGATTTTGGCTTACAGCTGAAAAAAACTCAAAAATCCTATCTCAAAATATTAGAATACTTCCTCAGACCAAGTAAAAAAAATAATTTTATAACAGCAAAACTAAATCAAACATTTGAAAATGTCCATTGATGCACTCAGTACTTGGTTGGGAATCCTTTTGCACGGATTACTGCATCAATCCAGCGTGGCATGAAGGCAATCAGCCTGTGGCATTGCTGAGGTGTTATTGATGCCCAGGATGCTTCGATAGCGGCCTTCAGCTCATTTGCATTTGTAGGTCTGGTGTCTTTCATCTTCTTCTTAACTATACCCCACAAATTCTCGATGGGGTTCAGGTCAGGGGAATTAGCAGGCCAATCAAGGACAGTGATGCCATGGTCAGTGCACCAGTTACTGGTGGTTTTGGCACTGTGGGCAGGTGCCAGATCATGCTGGAAAATGAAATCCTCATCTCCATAGAGCTTTTCAGCAGATGGAAGCATGTAGTGCTCTAAAATCTCTTGGTACACAGTTGCATTTACTCTAGACTTGATGAAACACAGTGGACCAACACCAGCAGCTGACATGGCTCCCCAAACCATTGCTGACTGTGGGAACTTCACACTGGATTTCAAGCAACTTGGATTTTGCTCTTCTCCAGCCTTTCTCCAGACTCTGGCGCCTTGACTTCCAAATGAAATGCAAAACTTGCTTTCGTCTGAAAAGAGGACTTTGGACCACTCTGCAACTGTCCAGTGCTTCTTCTCCATAGCCCAAGTCAGACGCTTCTTCCGTTGTCTTGAGTTTAGAAGTGGCTTGACCATGGGAATACGGCTATTGTAGCCCATTTCCCGGACACGTCTGTGAACTGTGGCTTTTGATACCTGGACTCCAGTTTCAGCCCACTGTCTTTGAAGCTCCCTCAAATTCTGGAAGCGGCTCTTCTTCACAATTTTGTTAAGGCTGCGGTCATCTCTCTTGGTTGTGCAGCGTTTCCGGCCACATTTTTCCCTTCCAACAGACTTTTTGTGGATATGCTTTGAAACTGCACTCTGTGAACAGCCTGCTCTTTGAGAAATTTCTTTTTGTGTCTTACCCTCCTAATGGAGGGTATCAATGATGGTCCTCTGGACAGCAGTCAGATCAGCAGTGATTTAGTTTACTGAACCAAGCTGAGTGTTTTTAAGGCTCAGGAAACCCTCGCAAGGTGTTTCGAGTTAATTAGATGATTCAGGTGATTAGTTGAATAGCCTACTTGTATACTTTTTCATGATATTCTAATATTTTGAGATAGGATTTTTGAGTTTTCTTAAGCTGTAAGCCAAATTCAGCAATATTAAAATAATAAAAGGCTTGAAATAGTTCAGTTGATGTGTAATGAATCCAGAATGTATGACATTTTTGTTTTTTTAATTGCATCACAGAAAATAAAGAAGTTTATCACAATATTCTAATTTTCTGAGACAGTCCAGTATATATATATATATATATATATATATATACACAGTATAATGCAAACACTTTTTTTCACAGTTATATTCAGCAACAACAAAAGAAAGAAAAAACAAATTGTCACAAGATATATTTTTACAGGTTTGTATGTTTGTTTAGGCTGGTGATGGCCCTAGTGAAGATGTCTGTCTGACTGTGTTTCCTAGTTTTGAGGGACCTGTAACGCCTACCAGAGGGCAACAGGTCGAAGAGGGGCTGGGAATCGTCTTTTATATTGTTAATGTCTCTGCTGGTAATGTCTTCTAGACTGGGCAAAGTGCATATGATGATATTTTGGGCTTTGTTGATTGTTGAGTCGCTGCTGGGCCTTCCCCACTTCAGCCCTGCTGTTGGCATGGGGTAGGGGTAAATGTTAATGTCTGAGTGAGAAGTGTTAGTTGCCAAAGTTAATGTCCACATTTAGTGCTTGAGCAGTATATATATCTCGAGTCCCAAAATAAAGCATACCATGGCTACTTTGTGGTATGTGTTTTATGCCCCGTGGCGTAATCCAACGCCGGAATCTCAAGTCGTCACAGAAGGAAACGCTCCTGCGTAGTTCTCCCCTCACGTTTTCCCACACATGAGAATTCCCATCATCCCCATCTCTCGTGCTTGTGTGTGAGTAACACTTTAACTAGACCGCCGACTGCTCGGGGCCCCAAAACTAAAACCACAGGCATTACCAGAGCCACATTGTTGTTGGATTCACGCCCCCAAGCTATTATGCGTGGAGCCTGGCAGACTGCGCTAGCATTTAGCGCACACGCACACTTTTATCCGATTGATCGGAGGTGTGCGTTAGGTCGTCTCAGTACAAATACTCCATCTCGTGCCAAGGGACGATTCAGCTCTTAGCAATTTGCTTTATAGCAGTAAATCATTAGCTGGATTGCGCGAGGGCAGCGCTTTGTGAACGGAGGCGCCGCCGCGACATACTAACCTGACGGGGAATTCAACCGAGACAGAAAAAGACAGTGGATCGCACAGGATGGATTTTCCCCTTCTTGGTCATAGTCGGTTTCTGTAGTACGGACAAAAAAAAAAAACAATGGGCATTTTTGGAGAGTCTAAAAGATACCACGTATACGTTACTTATACAACTTAGCTTAAATTGATCTACAAAAGGTCTAAAAGTGAACGTTTTTGAGATGTCTAAGTTTAGACTAGATGTTCGCCTTGGGATCAGTTCTAATCCCGGCTCCTCCGTGTTACATGTCGAAGTGTCCTTGGGTAAGACACTGAACCCCTAATACCCCCAACAAGCAGGTTAGCGCCTTACATGGCTGCACGGCCGCTATTGGGAAATGTGAAGCACACTGTGAAGCGCTTTGGGAAGTCTTGCCTTTAAAAGCGCTATATAAATGCAGATCATTTCATTTCATACACATCTTCTAGTTTCTGAGACGTCTTTTTATGGATGCATAATAGACGTCAATTAGATGACTACGTTTAAATTGGTCGCCAATAGGTCTAAATGTATTGAGATTTGGAAGTCAACATTTTAAATAGACGTCTAAGTTTAGACTAGATGTCTAAGTTTGTACACCTTGTCTAGTTTCCTATACTTCATGTACCGCTAATAGACATATTTTTTCTTGTTTTACAGGCGTCAATTAGATGACTAGGCTTGAATTGGTCTTCAATAGGTCTAAAAGGGAACGTTTTTTTGACTAGACTTCTAATTTTGTACACCTACTCTCATTTCTGACAGATAATTTCAAATCGACGTTCCTTTATGGATGTTTTATGGACGACAATTCAATCAGTATGCTACAATAGGTCTAAAAGTGAAAGTTTTTTAGAGGTCTACATTTTTACTAGACGTCTAAGTTTTAAACAAGTTTCTGACATTTGATGTTCCTCTTACAGACGTCTTTTATTGAATTGATCGGAGGTGTGCGTTAGGTCATCTCTGTACAAATACTTGATCTCCTGCCAAGAGACGATTCAGCTCTTAGCAATCTGCTTTATAGCCGTACATTATTAGCTGGATTGCGCGAGGGTGGCGCTTTGTCAACGGCGGCACCGTGACATACTAACCTGCCAGGGAATTTAACCTAGACAAAAAAGACAGCACCTGATGGATTTTCACCCAGGCGGGCTTCCTTGTCGTAGTCGGTTTTTGCATTCCCCCAAAAAAGAAAAGTGTTTTTGTGAAACGTCACTAAGATGACTTAGCTTAATTGATCTACAATAGGTCTACAAGTCAAAGTTTTATAGACATCTTCAAGAAAATGCGTTTTAGATTCTACCGCATCCATTTGGTGCATTTTTTCGAGCAAAAACAAGAAGCTACATCTATGATAAATGTGTGCCCTTGTAAACTATTTAATCAAAAATACAAGAGTTATGAAAGGCAAAGACCAACAAACAAGTCACACCAACAAAGTATGGTAAACGAGACGAAAGTTTTATGCAAAAATAGGAGCCCTATTTACTCACAAGAAGACCGACTACGTAGAATAAAAAATAATTTTTGGAAACAATACGCTTGAAAAATAAATGCTTGATCTAGAATAAGTTTTAACATAACCCTTCTTTTTTAATCTTTTTAAATTAGATATCTTAAAGTTATTTTGATCAACTTAACGTGTATATATATTTTAAAAAATAATATATATTTTAATGAAATAAGGTCATGAGACTATGGCAGGACGAAGTAAACCCTGGCACCCCGCCAGAGACTTTTAATGGTAGGGGAAAAAATGGACATGTCAAAAGGTGTCCTTTGAAGGTGTGCTTTATAGTGTGGATAATATTTTTTTTAAATGATTCTGGAATCAAATCCACTTTGGGTTATCCCCGTGTCAGATCACCTTACTGGGGACGCCACACTACATCTTTATCCATGCGAGGACCCACTCGGCCCACTTGCCCGTGCCATCCTGGGCGAAAAATAATTTGCTATACAGATGCGTCTCTGTGCATTGACAGACGTGCAATTGTGTCGCATATAGCGCAACATATTTTCGCACGACAAGCTCAGCCGGCACAACGCTGTCCCTGTACACGTACGTCAAGTCAGGAAATCACTTCACTGTGGCTGCTGGGTTACCAAATGGAACATGAAAATACACTACCAAACATGCTAGCAGAGAAAAGAGCCAAGATTAGGTTAGCCGATATGATGATATTAGATCACGAAGGACTTAAATCACATCTTGATCTCGAAAAATGTCAAAAACAGATTGTCTCTAGGGCCAATTCCGGTCGCTGGCTTGGACTTAGCTCATATTAGCATGAGCAAATAAGATTGTTTGGTTATTTTAGTTAATGCTAAAATATTTAGCATCTAAAAATAGTCTTTGTTTCTTCTTGCATTATTAAAAAAATCTTACGCGAATATTTTAAGCTTTTTTGGCAAATGAATATCAGCACCAATTTTCGGTTAGTGTCCTCCTCTTAATACTAATAATCGGTACCAGTATCGGCCCTTTAAAAACGATATCGGTCAATCCTTAGATTGTTTCTTTGCTAGATTTGGCTCATATTTCTGCTAATGCAGCCGCTAAACGCAATAGATAATTACATTGCTTTTGTGTCTAGCTTCGTCTTAGCATTAAGAATCATAATGCTAAATAATTTAACAGCTACTGCTAGTGTCATGGACCTTAACTACGAAGGTTAATTCTAGCATTGATGACACGGCCACTAGTCCCTCAATTATGCTAAACAGTGCAAAATGATGGGAATTAAATATAATTTTCTTTATTGTCATTGATATCATCGTTGTGAGACATTGTATGCAACAAGATTAGCAATGTTGTCATAGACCCTGAAAACTAATTCTGATTCTAGCGATTTGGCCGTTCGTGACTAAATAATGTAGAAATGAAATGATCTGCATTTATATAGCACTTTTCAAGTTAAGACTTCCCAAAGTGCTTTACAATGTGCTTCACATTTCCCAATAGCGGCCATGCAGCCATGTAAGGCGCTAACCTGCTTATTGGGGGCATTAGGGAATCAGTGTTTTATCCAAGGACACTTCGACATGTAACACGGAGGAGCTGGGATTCGAACTGCAATTTCTTGATCCCAAGACGAGTGCGCTACTTCCTGAGCCACTGCCGCCATGTGTACTCACCTTTACTACTAATGTTAGTATTGTGGACACTGTTTTAAGCTGCTAATGCTAGTGTATTTGCTGGATTTAGCTCATATCTTTGCTAATACAGCCGTTAAGTATGTTTGCAAATAGCTTCGATGCGGTGGCAAGCTTCCTTTTAACAGCTAGCATCCCTTTAGGATTTAATGCTTGCGTTACAGTCCTTAACTACTAATGCAAGCATCGTGGGCACGGTTAATAGCTGCTAATGCTAGTGTCTCTGTTCGATTTAGGTCATATTTGCGTTAATGCAGCCGTTAGCCACATTAGAAAATGACAACAATGTGGTGGCTACCTTCTTTTCAGTCGCTTGCATTATTTTAGTAGTTAATGCTACTTTCATGAAACCTAACTATTGTTGCCAGATGTGTGGACACTGATGATGGCTGCCAATGTTAGTGTCTTTTTTTTAGATTCATCTTGTATTTTTGGGTACATTTGTTTTAGCCACCGGCATTACTTTTGTAGTCAATGCTAAATATTTGATGCTTACATGTTTGTCCTCTATTTTCCCACTACAGAAGCCCTATGAGAATGTTTCCAAGCTAGCTTGTCTTGATGGTGCATTTAGCTCTTAACAGCCAATTACTACACACAGCTAAGCCCTAAATGTGATGGTCGCCCAGTCTTGTCATTCAGGCAACTTTTTCCACGGGCCTCTCATGTTAGTCACTTGAATGCAGGCGATGGCTCGCTGCTAGCCACTATTGTTGTCTGCCCTGTGCATTTTGTAAAATGTTATCTTTTCAGGTTTTCGTAGTGTTTCTTCGAATGCACATGCTTCAGCTCCAGTCTAAGCTATAACTACTTTTAGTGGTGCAAATTATGAAACACTATCACTTTAAAAAGTAAAAAATCTGCCTGAATCACAATTGTCTTCTTTCCTCCCCAGTTAGTTTGACAATGTAGTCTGTCTCAAACTGGGAAATGTCACAAACGCTTGGCGGCAATCCTGCCAAACGCCTCGCGGAATGAATTAAGTGCTGCGAAAAAAATCTTCGGGGCTCTTGGACGGACATAATAGTCTCTCGATCGCTCTCACAGCTGTGCTCTCCATTTGGATTTGTGTCCAAAATGGACAAATGGGAGGAAATGGTGAGAGATGAGTCACTCTCCAAACACCTTCTTGATAGGAAAATCCTGATGCTCTAAACCAGGGGTCTTAAACTCAATTGAGTTGGGTCTACGATCTGTGTGGGGTTGGGGCAAATTGGCGCTGATAAAAAAAATTCCGCTTGTCTTAAAGGGCCAATGTTTTATATTTGGCTGCAATTTGTAGTCAAGACTGTGCCATTAGTTTGGTCTAGATCAGGGGATGGTGTCATAAGAGACGGCTCAGCTAAAAAGTCTCTGTAGTGCGAAGTGGAAGGAGAAGAGGACGACGAGGTGAGCGGAGAAGATGAGGTAAAATTTTGGACTATTTGATAAAGTTTCAGGAGCAAGCAGAGAGAGTGGGAAAGGTGAGATGGCACAACATTCATTTGGACAGGTAACTTAAAATTAGTTTTACCTGGTTATATCAGTATCAGAAATTATTTTCCCCCCATTTTATTAACACTCCACTTATTGAAACATAAATATTTTGTTTGTTTGTTGTACATGATTCAATTGTTTGTTTGTTTGTACATGATTCAGATTGAATCGTTTCTTGTACATGATTCAATTGTTTGTTTGTTTGTACATGATTCAAATTGAATCGTTTCTCCGGCGCCGTCACGAATGGCAGCCACTCCAGCAGCTCCCGTGTTATTTTCGATTGTTCTCAGTTATTTTCGATTGTTCTCAGCTTAGGGATGCTGCTGGAAAAGTGAATTTCCCTTCGGGGATGAATAAAGTATCTATCTATCTATCTATCTATCTATTTGTGCCGCTGTAATGTGTAGGGCAACCCAAAATGAGTTCAAGGAAGACTACTAAGGAGAGTGGGCAAAAATCACCCTTTTTCTTCCAATTTTTTTACCGAACCTTTCTCAAAGAGAGACAACAAGAAGGAGAAACTATTTTTAATAGGAGTAAAACAGGGCAGGGCAGCACAGCTGTGCAGTGGTTAGCTCGTTTGCGGCACAGTTCTGAGGTCATGGGATCAAACCTTCCTGTGTGGAGTTTGCATGTTCTCCCCGTGCTTGCATGGGTTTCCTCCGGGCACTCCGGTCTCCTCCCACATTCCAAAAAACATGCATGTCAGGTTAACTGGCCAGTCCAAATTGTCCCGAGGTGTGAATGAGCGAGTGAGTTGCCCTGTGACTGGCTGGCAACCAGTTCAGGGTGTCCCCTGCCCACTCCCCGAAGATAGCTAAGGTGGGTTCCAGCACCCCCGCGACCCTACTGAGGATAAGCAGTGCAGATAATGGATGGATGGAAAACATAGGGTAGAAGAAATAACAAAGAGTCAAAAAAGGAAAATGGGAATAAAAAGAAAAGTAGAACAAACAAAAAAGCATTTTCCTCTCTTTTTTGTTTTCTATTTTCTTTTTTTCTTTTTTACAATATTCCTCTCCTTTTTCCTGAGTTTCAGTTTTTGTTTTATTTTTTATTCTTTTATTTTTTGCTTGTCTTTTTTCTTTTGTTCTGTTTTGTCCTTTTTTCTTTTCTTTTTGTAATTTCTTTTTTCTTCTTTTCTTTCCTTATTTTCTTTTCAAAAGTAGTAAATATTAATTTAGCATTAGTTTTGGTCACTTTTCTGTTTTGCTTTTAGCACTCGTTTTTGGAGGCATGACAGAATACAGACATCGAGTGGTAAAATAATACACACTTTCCCTTTATATTAGGGTGAGGGCCTCAAACTATCATCCCGGGAGCCGCAATCGGCCCCCGGGTTGGGAGTCTGACACATATGCTCTAAACAGTACTGTACTAGAAAAAGTTTAGTTGTTGGAGTTACTGAAGCTAAAAAGCAGTATGCCCCTTAATAAAATAACAAAATACGAACGTTCTTAAATTTACATCTAAATTATATTGGCTGTAAGCTGAATTAATGTGTTCTGCATTATCTCCTTACATGTTTTGTTCCGCTAGAGCAGTGAATTTTCAACCTTTTTTGAGCCAAGACTTTCTTTCAGTGAAAACAACCCGTAGTGTGCCGCAGCTTATACTATCTATCTATCTATCTATCTATCTATCTATCTACCCTTGTCATATCCCTTGAGGAGGGGTGACAGAAAGCAAGACAAACACATACAAAAACAAAGAAAATTAAAAAAGACACACACACAGTTTTTTGGACCATGGCCAACCCAAATGCCCAAACACCCGAACAAGTTTAAGCACCTCGGCACCCAAGTTGGTCATGCTTTCGTCCCTCCAGATGAAACGGGACACAAGAAAGCTGACGTGACACTCAGGGCAGGGTGACATGACACACACTTCTGTTCGTCAGCAGGGCCCTACAGCTTTCACTAGTTTACCCCTGCCGCATCATACAGGTGCCCTGCCCATCCCTTAGAACGCGTCTAAACATCCAACTATCTTTTTACAAAACCTCTCAAATCATTCCTATCACCAACAAGAGCTCTAGCTTCCACTATATTTAGACCTCTTTCCTGCAGTGCACTCATAACACCATCCATCCAAGTCAATCGTGTCCTTCTTCTTCCATTTACTTCAGCTCTGTAGATCAGGGGTGGCGAACAAGTTTGTCACAAAGAGCCAATATTTTTAACTGTGAGTGTCAAAGAGCCACACCACGCACTCACCTGCCATGACACACAGACACACACAGAACAAACAATTAAAAACATATTATTTCCCATAACACACTCCTCTCAAGTATTTTTCTTGTGTTGATTTCAAGGAAAGTGTCTACCCTCAATACACAAAAAAACTAAACATGAAACAAGGCAAAGAGTCACAGTATATAGAAAATATGATGAGGCAAAGAGCCGCACACGGCTCTAGAGCCTCGTGTTCGCCACCCCTGCTGTAGATCCTCTTCAACATTCGCTCCTCATCCATCCTCTCCATGTGTCCAAACCAACCAAGTACTCTCTCATTCACATCTTATACAGTATAAACAGTTTAAGGTATTTTTACCATCAAAGAATGACAATATATTTTAACATCTTGAATGGTTGTCGTAAGGGCACTATTTCCTGTGCTGTGTCTTGGGAAAGTACATCACTCTCCAGGCCAACGTCTTGAATAGGAATTAAATAAATACAAAGAATACAGTATTCCATTATCTTTCATATTACTCTCACTTGGTGCGAAACCTGGGAAAGATTGGATGAACACAGACCTGATATCCTAAAGGACACGCACGAAGCTCTCCCTCCACAGCTTTCAGTCTTTCTCACGCGGATTCGCTTGTCTTCTAGCAGAAGGCAATTAGCTACCTGCTGCTGCTGCAACTTATGGTATGGAGGAGCACTACATGATTACTCTGCTATGCGCAAGTCCGCACAGTAGGGTTGCACGATTTTGGAAAAAAAAAACTAGTTGCGATTTTTCAGACCTGTATTGAAATTTCGATACAATTTTTGATTTTAAAAGAAAATAACATTTTCTGTGCTAGTTTTGGTTTTTGAGAGAACTTAAACATAGTGACATGCAAATTTACCTCAAGATAACGTGAATACAGACTCAGAGTAAACGACTCTAACAAAATAACAACTATAGATCTACAAATAAAAACAGAATAGCAGTTGAATAAATGGTCTTCATTGTCATTATACATAAGTACAGTGAAAAAAGGGATTCTCCATTTAGTGAAAGAAAGCGATTAAGAGAGTTCCTGGCTAGCTGCATGCTGGCATCGCGTAACCGCGACTTCAGCAAGGTCTCTGGCACTCTCCGGAATGATTAAAATACAAGAGTCCCGAATGTAACAGTTTCCTACAAATTGTAGCTCCGGGTCATCAATTTCATAGGTAATGGATCTGGCATTGGTGACTAACCTTGTTTGCCAGTGGTGGCTTTGGAGTTGTTAGCCTAGCTTTTAGCTTTCCCTTCAGACGCCGACAGAGCACCCGCTGGTGATCAGCATTTTTTTGCGCTCTCCTGACTTTCCTTAGAGTCTAATTTAATTGATGAATTTCTTTTCATAAAACTATGAGCTGTCACTACTGTTTTGGTGACCATTGGTGACCACACTGAAGGACACTGAGGGAAACTGTGGGAGTCAGATCCATCGACATTTCGTTCTGTATACACGTGTACTAGAATGACAATAAAGTAGATCTGAATCTGAATCTGAATCTGAATTTGTGGAAAGGCTGTTTGACTGACAGCTTACAGCAGCCTATCAGACTCGCGCACATACTGCTTTCAAACTTTGCCACGCCTTCGTTGGCTATTGCCATTAAAATGTGCCTCTGATTGGATGGCACCAAACTGACAATTTTTGTTGGCCAATCACTCATTACTAGCCAGCTGGAACTATATATCCTTGAAATAAGCAGTGTCTTGCGATGACAGAATCGCACAACATTACTTCGTGATATTGATTAGATTTCGGTTAATCATGCGGCCTAACTGCTCAGACACACAAATTGGTTAATTTCCCCCAGCACACCTGACAATATCTATCTGGTGTGCCGCTGCACAGTCAGAGACATTTATCATTTCAAAGGTACTGTATGTTTCATGTTGTTGTAACATACATGCCTGAGTATATATTCTCCATCATCTTGTTTTCATGTTTTGTTTAGTAAGATCCAGTAAGTGTTCCAATATGTCCTGTTTTGTTTTCCTTTTATGTTTTGTTCGCTTAGAGGTAGTTTGTGTACCGTTGTATCATGATCTCAACGTCATGACGCTTTTGTGATTGTTATATCCATGTGCGAGTACATATTTTGTGTTGCCCTCCTCTTATGTTTTGTTTAATGCAAGCCAGTTACTTTTCTAACAGATCCTGCGTTTACGTTCATGTTTTGTTCAGTTAGAGCTAGTGTTCCAGTATTTTATTTCACAGCCTCTCTGTCGCGGAACTCTTGTTTTTGTTCTGTCCACATGGATAAATGTTTTTTTTAATTGTCCTCCTTATTGTTTTGTTCTGTTAGACCTGATTTATGTTGGAACATATTGTAATTGTTCTAGTTACACATGAATATATTCCCTGCATCTTCTTTGTTTAGTTTTTTGTTCAGTTGGGAGACGTTGGTATTCCAACTTATACTGTGCTGTCATCCATTCATGGTTTTGCTCAGTTAGATCTAGTTTGTGTTCCAACATATCCTGTGTTGTCTGTTTTTCGTGGTTTGTTTAGTTAGAGATAGCTTGTGTTCTAAAATATATTCTTCTTCTTCTTCTTCCTTTCATGTTTTGTTCACTTAGATCTAGTTTAAAATATGGCAGATAGTTTAGCTAATTTACAAAAAAAAATCCTATATAATTAATCAAATATTTTACCAATTTAAAACAATCAGTGGTTAGCGCGTGCACAGCACATTTCTGAGGTTAAATGTACAAATCTGTTAGGAGCTTGCATGTTCTCCCCCTGCTTGCGTGGGTTTACTCCTGGCACTCCGGTTTCCTCCCACATTTAGAAAACATGCATGTCAGGTTAATTGGCCAGTCCAAATTGTCCCTAGGTGTGAATGAGCAAACAAATTGTCTTTCTTTGTGTGCACTACGGCTGTCTGGGAACCAGTTCAGGGTGTCCCCTGCCCACTGCCCGAAGATGGCTGGGATTGGGCTCCAGCACCCCCGCGACCCTACTGAGGATAAGCGGTGCAGATAATGGATGAATGGATGGAATCAAAAAATATAATAACTCTGACAAGTGACAAAGTGTCTGACAATAAGGCACACATTTTTAACATCGTAGAAAGGACAAGTAGTTTATAATCTATAATCTATTTGGTTACTTCATCTTTTGTCATGTATGTTTTTTATTCGAAATATTGAAAGACTTTCCCCATACAAATAAACATGAAAAAAGTAGGAAATCAGGTTGAATTATTAATCAATTATTTTCTTATATATCTGTTTATGTATTCATTTATTTATTTGTATTTGCAAAACAAGTAAATTTGCCTTATTCTTGCTCAAACTTTACCTCAATAAAGATAGTGTGAGATTAATACTAGGATTGTGAACCTACTGTACATCTCGGATTAATTTTTTTTGAGTATGTTTTTTGATGTATTCCAAAATGGAACAATATGATTTGATGAGACATTATCTTGAAAAAAAAAACCCTATCCTTTATTAGGTCTGAGTTGGTCCAAATATTCTAGTGTGCACATTGCAACCTTGCAAACTGGGCTTCGACGGATCTAGCTGGATCGGTATCTGGAGCAGCCAGCCCTTCCTGTGCGGATATAATGCAGCAGGAAGCTTGCAAAAACCCCCAAAGCCCTTCTTAAAAATCCCCCCACTACTCCTTCTGAAGGATGTCCCTATGTCCGTTTTCTCCTCTCTTCTATCAACTCCCGTTTCTCAAGGAGACGAAAAGTGTCAAATATGTTGCCAGACCCTTTCTGGTACTCCAGTTTATCGGATTTTACAGAGTTTAAGGTGCACCTAAAAACCCCAAACTGGCCAGGAATTTGAAAGTGCGCCTTATAACCCCGTGCATCTTTATACACATAGTATCGTGGATAAGATTGCAAATGCATATAGTATTTATACATGTGCGTTACTACACCAAGTTTTATGGTTTACTCCTGTATTTGTGCAATAACCGATCCATCTATAAACACTGTTGACCAGAATCACAAAACATTGTATGCAACAGGAATCGAAACCTGGGACAAAGCGATGAAAGCGGTGACACAAAAAAAGTTTTTCCCTCACCTTGCTTTTTCATGTCTATTTATATCTGTCAGGACCAATTTCTGTTTTCTCCATTCACCAATATTTGTTTCAGCACCATGAGGAAAAATAGTGGGGTTTTTTTGTTAGGTTTTTTTTTTGTTAGGTTTTTTTTTTTTATACAGAAGCCTTACCCCCCTGTGAAAGAGTCAAGTACAAACTCACCAATTCCAACCTGACACCAAACATTAACCCTACAGCACAACGAGGTGTGAGTTGCTGTGCCCTGCAACCCTACTTCAGCAGACAAGCCAGACAGCATACACTGGTAAAATATTGTGATAATGATAAAAGCAAATTTGTTTTCTTTTGTCATCAGTGGTCTAGTGGTTAGGTTAAGGTTCGGCATGTCAAACATGTCAAAGTTTGGCTCTAGGGCGGGATGACGAGTTTCTGTTTTCAGGTGAGCCAAATTAGGAAAATAATGTCAACTCAAAATGTTTAGCCTCCTGTAGTTTTTCAGTAATATGCTTTATCATCCAGCCTACATTTGTAGTTTACCATACAGATTATACTCATGGGTGATAAGGGATCCGCTCAACACATTCATTCACAAAGAATGGAAACAAATATTTTCATGTTTGGCATTGAATGTGTTTACAATGTGGTCATTTAACAGTTGATTAAATGCAGCTTTACATCGGAACCAACTCACTCCAAACATCACAAACATAAACTCAAAACTCAAATGGAAGCTATGAATAAAAAAATGCCTGCCTATGTTGTCTTACTGCTTTTAAATAATAAAATAAAACAATAGAATACGTAATTAAAAAAAAGAAATACAAAATTAGAGTTTTAGCAGTGAATAGGCAATAACATCAGATAAAACTACTCGGGTGGATCTACTGAGAAAAGACTAGAGTCTAGTCACTAGACAATATTGTCTTCAACATGAAACTAAACTGGGTGTCAGCTCTCTTACATATTTACTGCCCTCTAGTGCCTGGAAGGAGCAATTGTTTTGTATTTATTTAAGAATCATAGCTTTTGATACTGCTTTTTGGGTGACACACTAAGATTTACGGCGGGTCAGAATAAATCATCCAGCAAGCCGGATGTTTCAAATCTGCCATTTGGGAGGGTTTTCTAGCATTACCGCCTTTGTAAGGCCACACCACAGCATCTCAATTGGATTTAAATCTGGTCTTTGACTTGACCACTCCAAAACTTTAATTTTGATATTTTTGAGCCATTCAGAAGTGTACTTGCTGGTATGTCTTGGATAGTTGTCCTGCTGCATGGTCCAAAAGCACTTGAGTTTGAGGGCATGAACTGATGGTCATGCTTTACTGTCGGCATTATATACTTTTTGTCAAATGATGTGCCATTTTATGCCAGATGTCACAGGCAGCCCACTTTCCAAAAAGTTAAATATTTGATTCATCAATCCACAGAATGTTTTTTTAAAGTCATGAGGATAATCAAGATGCTTTTTGGCAAATGTGTGACAACTCGTTGTGTTCTTTAGTGACAGCAGTGGTTTTGCCCAGGAACTCTCCCATGGATGCTGTTTTTGGCCACTGTCTTTCTTATAGTGGAGTCATTAACACTGACCTTTACTAGGGCCAACGAGGCCGGTAGATGTTTGGATGTTTTTCGAGGTTCTTTTGTAACCTCCTTGATGAACCGTCGTCACACTCTCGGAGTAATCTTAGTTGGTCCATTGTAGGGTTGCCACTGTTCCCTGTTTTCTCCATTTTTGGATAATGGCTCCGAACAGTGGTTCACTGGAGCCATACAGCCTTAGAAATGCCTCTGTCACCTTTTCCAAACTGATTGATTTCTTTTTTTTTTCTAATTTCTTCTAGATTTTTATGGGAAAATGACATGGCAATTGCTTCTTAACATTTTGTTGCCGACCGCAGTTTGTCTCATAGATTTAATTTAAATGATTTCTTGATTCAACATTGGTTGTGTCACTCAATTTTGGGTGAGGCCTGTGGTAATCACAGTTACTCTGTGATTTAACAAGAGTGGAAAGTTAAATTACTTCTTCACATAGGGCCAGATAGGTTCTATTTCTTTCAATTATTTTATAAATGGTAAATGGTCTGCATTTATATATTGCTTTCAAGTCAATGAAGACCTCCCAAAGCGCTTTACAATGTGCTTCACACTAACTCATTCACATACACGCACTCACACAGCAATAGGGATTCAGCCATGCAAGGCGCCTACCTGCTTATTGGGTTCATAAGGGATTCAGTGTTTTGCTCAAGGACACTTCGACATATAAATGGAATCAACATTTCCAAACTGCATTTTGTATTTCCTTGGATTTTATCTGTGTGGTATTAAAAACGGTTTGATGATCTAAAAGCTTTGTGAGTGATACTTATGCAAAAAACAAAGAAATCTAGAAAGGAGCAAATAATTGTAGGGGTAGGACAAAAAAATCAATTCATGTATACATTGTGATTTTATTATTGCTGTTTTTCAAAGTCAACGTTTCTCCCCGGAATTGTTTTATTCGTGACGTCATATTCGGTACATAGAAATGCAGTAAAGCAACTGGGCTGTCGCTAATAAGACATTTGTCTTATCCCAAATATTTTTCATATTCGCGATTACTCTCTTTTGACCCAAGGAAATTATGTCAACGCCAAAGTCACACGCGCAGAAGTAAACAACATCGGCTATCTGTTTTGGCGGCGCAACTTTTAGATTCAAAGCCATGTACCACTTGAGTATTTCGGACAAGTTGTACGTTTATACCCAGCGCTTTATAATCTGGTGCGCCTTACAGTTCGGAAAATACAGTACTTCTTTTTTTCCTTTTGAAATGAAACCAGCTATTTCTAAATTGTTCCTCCTCCAACGTCCGAGTCAGCTACTTGGCCTAAAGTGGATTTAAGGATCTCCACACAGAGGGCTCAGTGTCAAGACTTCAAAATTGAATTATGGCACCAAAAGAGAGACTTCTCTTTTTTTCCTGCATGATCAGCTGTGTGTGTTTGTGGGTATTGGTGTGTGTGAGCTTCCCAAGACCATGTTTTGAATTTTTACGTAATCGTGGCCACCAATAGTCCATGTGAAATCCTGATGTGGCTAATCACCTTTTAGGGTTAAACGTCATTTTAGGGTAAATGATTAAGTCTGATTTTTGGGGTTGGGTTATGTAATCATTTGTACTCGTATTTGAAACTTTCTTGGGACCATATTCAGAATTTTTACAATTTTTGCGGGGTCCAGTACAGTAGGCCCCGGGATTCCAGATTAATCAGTTCTGAGGTGGAAATTGCAAAGTGAAAATGCCGTATAGTGGGGGATAGACACCTATGCTAATTAGCTAATGCGTTCCGAATCTCCAATAACCCAGAAGGTATATAGTAAGTACAATTACGTGTAATATACGTGATATATATATATATATATATATATATATATATATATATATATATATATATATATATATTATTTACATTTGTCAAGGTGAAAGTAATATTTTAGTAAGCAGCAACTGATTCCAATTGTTATAGTTAAGAGTGTTTGTACTAATACTTGAAATCCGGGAAAATGCTTGAATGTTAATGTTGTGTTTTCAAGGTCAGGAAATGCTTGATCTTTGGGTGGAGTGCATGAAAGGTTTGAAATTCTTGCAATGTTTCTCGGCAGTCTTACTCGACAGACCAGGCATTTAACAAAGAAAAATACAAAAATAAAACAATATGGTCAGCTTAAAAATGACGCCTACACGAAAGCTGCAATTTGGTGCATTAGATCAGAACAGATAAATCTCACCAAGATGCTGAAAAATACAATCCATGGTTATCACAAATCCACGCACAGCATTCTGCAAAGTGTGCACAAAAGAGATCCAACTCTTCACAATTGGAGAATCAGTGCTCTCCAGTAATATGAATGGTAACTCACAGAGATGACTAGCTTATCTATGATTTTTTTCTTGCTACATGCTACACCTAAACAGGGCAATTATGAAATGTGTGTTAGTGCAAGGATTGTAGTGATAAGAACTTCATGCAACTGAAAACGTAAGCTACATATTATCATCATTTTTAAAACCTATATGGGGAGAGATTTGTCTCAAATCTACACACATATTGGTAAGATCCACCAATATATTCTTTTTAAATAAAGATCTGTAGATCATAATTGCACACATACTGAAAATTGCATATGTAAATCACTATATATTGGTGTCTCTGCAAAATACATGAGTCATACCAGATTTTTTCTTTTAATTGTAATATGAAAAAAAAAAAAATTGGCCTTGAAAGTGCTTAAAAAGTGCTTCAATTCGGCCATGAAAAAGGTGTACGAACCCTGAGTTACCTAACGGTCTAGGAAATACATTATGTCAATGGAATGTCTCAACTAGGATAAAAAATAAAACTATGTGTGTGAGTTGTGCCAATGCCTTGGCTAGACGGCAGACGGAGGGTGTGGTCCGGGAGCAAAGACATGCGGGTTCCGGATTGTCACTTTATGTCTTGGAGTGTTTCTTTTTTGGGATGGGAGCTCCTATTTTTAAAAAAGACAGACTTTTGCGGCGTCTTTTTATAACTAGCCTGACAGCGCCCTGCTTGTGTACCATCCAACCTCAGGCTATTGCTTGTGCTTCATTTACAACAGCGGTTTTGTTCTATTTTTATTTTTACCCTTCCATCCCCGGCAGAGATTAGATGAAGCAAATTAAAATGGAAAGAAGGGGACCTGCCTCCAGGCCTGTTATTTCTTCGGTGTGTTTTTTTATTTCCACTTCCTTTTATGGCCTATTGACTTTAGTTAATAGGCCTGTGATTGTGGCGGGTCGGTTCTTATTGGCGCTGATAACTTATCAAACTGCTAACAAATGAAGTCAGCGCACTTTGCCTGGATTGAATTTCCTTATGTGACAGTGTGTTGCCTTGATTTGATTATTTTGCTCCAGAATTTAAAGGGCCGATCACGATAGATTTTAACCATTTGCGACACAAACTATTAATTGTTCGTGACTCAACAAAGTTACTGGATTTAAATTATACAAGCCAAAGGTTGTCTTGTGAAGTTAACTACAGTAGACATTGTAACCCTCTTGTTGTCCTCATTTTCTGTATACACCCCATGTCTCTGGGTCAAAATGACCCATATTTACTCAATCCCCAAAATAATTGAATATCAAATTTCATATTGCTAGAAAAAAGTAACTTGTGCTTACCAAAGTATACAGGACTGTCTCAGAAAATTAGAATATTGTGATAAAGTTCTTTATTTTCTGTAATGCAATTAAAAAAACAAAAATGTCATACATTCTGGATTCATTACACATCAACTGAACTATTTCAAGCCTTTTATTATTTTAATATTGCTGAATTTGGCTTACAGCTTAAGAAAACTCAAAAATCCTATCTCAAAATATTAGAATATCATGAAAAAGTATACAAGTAGGCTATTCAACTAATCACCTGAATCATCTAATTAACTCGAAACACCTTGCGAGGGTTTCCTGAGCCTTAAAAACACTCAGCTTGGTTCAGTAAACTAAAGTATGAGGAAGACTGCTGATCTGACTGCTGTCCAGAGGACCATCATTGATACCCTCCATCAGGAGGGTAAGACACAAAAAGAAATTTCTCAAAGAGCAGGCTGTTCACAGAGTGCAGTTTCAAAGCATATCCACAAAAAGTCTGTTGGAAGGGAAAAATGTGGCCGGAAACGCTGCACAACCAAGAGAGATGACCGCAGCCTTAACAAAATTGTGAAGAAGAGCCGCTTCCAGAATTTGGGGGAGCTTCAAAGACAGTGGGCTGAAGCTGGAGTCCAGGTATCAAAAGCCACAGTTCACAGACGTGTCCGGGAAATGGGCTACAATAGCCGTATTCCCATGGTCAAGCCACTTCTGAACTCAAGACAACGGAAGAAGTGTCTGACTTGGGCTATGGAGAAGAAGCACTGGACAGTTGCAGAGTGGTCCAAAGTCCTCTTTTCAGACGAAAGCAAGTTTTGCATTTCATTTGGAAGTCAAGGCACCAGAGTCTGGAGAAAGGCTGGAGAGGAGCAAAATCCAAGTTGCTTGAAATCCAGTGTGAAGTTCCCACAGTCAGCAATGGTTTGGGGAGCCATGTCAGCTGCTGGTGTTGGGCCACTGTGTTTCATCAAGTCCAGAGTAAATGCAACTGTGTACCAAGAGATTTTAGAGCACTACATGCTTCCATCTGCTGAAAAGCTCTATGGAGATGAGGATTTCATTTTCCAGCATGATCTGGCACCTGCCCACAGTGCCAAAACCACCAGTAACTGGTGCACTGACCATGATTGGCTTGCTAATTCCCCTGACCTGAACCCCATCGAGAATTTGTGGGGTATAGTTAAGAAGAAGATGAAAGACACAAGACCTTCAAATGCAAATGAGCTGAGGGCCGCTATCGAAGCATCCTGGGCATCAATAACACCTCAGCAATGCCACAGGCTGATTGCCTCCATGCCACGCCGGATTGATGCAGTAATCCATGCAAAAGGATTCCCAACCAAGTACTGAGTGCATCAATGGACATTTTTAAATGTTTGATTTAGTTTTGCTGTTATAAAATTATTTTTTTACTTGGTCTGAGGAAGTATTCTAATATTTTGAGATAGGATTTTTGAGTTTTTTTCAGTTGTAAGCCAAAATCAGCAATATTCAAATAATAAAAGGCTTGAAATAGTTCAGTTGATGTGTAATGAATCCAGAATGTATGACATTTTTGTTTTTTTAATTGCATTACAGAAAATAAAGAACTTTATCACAATATTCTAATTTTCTGAGACAGTCCTGTATGTGATATAGTATTTCCTTTTTACAGTATTTGTATGCTATAGCTGAAGACATTTTTAAAAAATGTGTTTCGCATTAATTTTTATTAATTTCATGAATAAAGTGTCTTTATTTTTTTCTTGATATGAGACTGATCCAATGCATAGAAATCCATGCAAAAAGTAAGAAAGAAAGGGGAAGAAAGAGAGAGAAAAAATAAAGAAAGGGTGATAGAAATAAAGAAATGTATAGACTGACTGAACTATGACATAACGAAAACATTATAACATTCCGTCTCTCTTTAACCTTGATTTCTACTTTATTTGCCTCACGAGTCTTTTTGACCCAGAGCCCATGACTGTTATTTTTTTGGCACTACTTAAACGAAAATGTGAATTAAAACAACATTTCATATTTTTCTACTGTTGGGACCTATCAAGAAATGGCATACAATTTAAATTTTAAAATATATAATTTTGGGGATTTTTGGTGAGTTTTAAACACAGTGGCGGGTAATTTTACCCTAAGGCCACAGGAGGGTAATGGTATAATTTTTGCTACAGAGGTTTAGCCTGGGTCGTTAGCAGAAAGCACAGAATGGATGTGAACATGGAAAAATATCACAAAGAGTCAAATCTGGAAAAACAATCATTTAGCAGTGTTATTATCCCCCCCATATAGTAGACCCGTAGGAAGGATATGGCGCCCATGCCTAAAAATGTTTTTACTTTATGGTGTTAAATAAAAGGGTTTTTTGGTTCCAAGGTTCCCACGGATCCTTGAAAGGTCTTCAAAGGCATTGGATTCATTATTTTTAAAATAGGGCCTTAATTTGCATTGAAATGTCTCAAATAACGAAAACCACACTGCTTCTTTAAATCCGACATTTGACTTCCTGACAAATCCTCTTCTCCAATACCCCCAAATAGACCAGAGAAGCTGAGAAGTGTGATTCCCCTCTAGTTGGAACACACTCTCCGGTTCCCCTTCTTCAAAAGGAGGACCACCACCCCAGTCTGCCAATCCAGAGGTTCTGTCCCTGATGTCCACGCGATGTTGCAGAGCTGTGTCAACCATCACACGCCCACAACATTCAGAGCCTAATGAACTCCGGGCGGATTTTATCCACCCCTGGGGCCTTGCTCCCAACGAACTTTTGAACCACCTCAGTGACTTCAACGCCAGATATATAAGAGCCTACCTCAGAGCTCTCAGGCTCTGCTTCCTCAGAGGAAAACATGTTGGTGGGATTGAGGAGGTCTTCAAGTTTTCTGCCCACCGCTTTACACAGCCCGGGTCAAGAACGGGGGGGCCCCATCTCCACTATACAGGGAGTGCAGAATTATTAGGCAAATGAGTATTTTGGCCACATCATCCTCTTTATGCATGTTGTCTTACTCCAAGCTGTATAGGCTCGAAAGCCTACTACCAATTAAGCATATCAGGTGATGTGCATCTCTCTAATGAGAAGGGGTGTGGTCTAATGACATCAACACCCTATATCAGGTGTGCATAATTATTAGGCAACTTCCTTTCCTTTGGCAAAATGGGTCGGAAGAGGGACTTGACAGGCTCTGAAAAGTCAAAAATAGTGAGATATCTTGCAGAGGGATGCAGCACTCTTAAAATTGCCAAGCTTCTGAAGCGTGATCATCGAACAATCAAGCGTTACATTCAAAATAGTCAACAGGGTCGCAAGAAGAGTGTAGAAAAACCAAGGCGCAAAATAACTGCCCGTGAACTGAGAAAAGTCAAGCGTACAGCTGCCAAGATGCCACTTGCCACCAGTTTTGCCATATTTCAGAGCTGCAACATCACTGGAGTGCCCAAAAGCACAAAGTGTGCAATACTCAGAGACATGGCCAAGGTAAGAAAGGCTGAAAAACGACCACCACTGAACAAGACACACAAGCTGAAACGTCAAGACTGGGCCAAGAAAAATCTCAAGACGGATTTTTCTAAGGTTTTATGGACTGATGAAATGAGAGTGAGTCTTGATGGGCCAGATGGATGGGCCCGTGGCTGGATCGGTAAAGGGCAGAGAGCTCCAGTCCGCCTCAGACGCCAGCAAGGTGGAGGTGGGGTACTGGTATGGGCTGGTATCATCAAAGATGAGCTTGTGGGGCCTTTTCGGGTTGAGGATGGACTCAAGCTCAACTCCCAGTCCTACTGCCAGTTTCTGGAAGACACCTTCTTCAAGCAGTGGTACAGGAAGAAGTCCGCATCCTTCAAGAAAAACATGATTTTCATGCAGGACAACGCTCCATCACACGCATCCAAGTACTCCACAGCGTGGCTGGCAAGAAAGGGTCTAAAAGAAGAAAAACTAATGACATGGCCTCCTTGTTCACCTGATCTGAACACCATAGAGAACCTGTGGTCCCTCATCAAATGTGAGATTTACAAGGAGGGAAAACAGTACACCTCTCTGAACAGTGTCTGGGAGGCTGTGGTTGCTGCTGCACGCAATGTTGATCGTGAACAGATCAAAGCACTGACAGAATCCATGGATGGCAGGCTTTTGAGTGTCCTTGCAAAGAAAGGTGGCTATATTGGTCACTGATTTGTTTTTGTTTTGTTTTTGAATGTCAGAAATGTATATTTGTGAATGTTGAGCTGTTATATTGGTTTCCCTGATGAAAATAAATAATTGAAATGGGTATACATTTGTTTTTTGTTAAGTTGCCTAATAATTATGCACAGTAATAGTCACCTGCACACACAGATATCCTCCTAAAATAGCTAAAACTAAAAAAGCCCCACTCCAACTTCCAAAATATTCAGCTTTGATATTAATGAGACTTATGGGTTCATTAAGAACATGGTTGTTATTCAATAATAAAATTAATCCTCAAAAATACAACTTGCCTAATAATTCTGCACTCCCTGTACACAGTGTTGATGGCACATCGCTTCGCCCCTAAGACGCCAGATGGGGGACCAGGTTTTCCTCGAAGCCATTCGAAAGTCGCCTTCCATGGCCCGCCAAACTATTCCCATGCTCAAGTTTTTGCTTCGGCAACTGCTGAAGCCGCATTCCGCTTGGCCAGACGATACCTGACAGTTTTTTCCTGAGGCCCACAGGCCAGGAAGGCCCGATGAGACTCCTTCAGCCTGACGGCATCCCGCTACGGCAGGCACCGACTACCTTATGGCCGCAGGTCCGAGGAAACGACTACAAAGTCGGTTCATCGAACCGCAGCCTAGGGTGTCCTGGTGTCAAGTGCAAGTTTAGACACCCTTATGTTTAAACATGTTGTTAATTATGGACAAGCTATGCCGGGCACAGAAGTCCAACAATGATACACCACTCTGGTTGAGATCAAGGCTGTCATTCTTCCCAATCACACCCCTCCTGGTCTCACTGTCATTTTCCACACGAGTGTTGAAGTCTCCCAGCAGTACGTTGGAGTCCCCAGGGGCATGGTCTTCAGCACACCCTCCAAGGACTCTAGAACTGCTGTCTGGTGCTTAAGCCCATTTAACGGTCAGCGCCTGTTCCCCCACCCAAAGCCAGAGGGAGGCTACGATTATATCTAATCGAACCTCTCAACCTAACACACCAACTCGGGCTTCTTCCCTGCCAGAGAGGTAGCATTTCATGTCCCAAAAGCCAGTTTGGCGCAGCAAGCAACCCTCCTTTCGCTGCTACACACAAAAATAACCGTGAGATCACGGTTGAGAAATTCAGCCAGCATATTGGAAGTATATCTAAGTAAACGTAAAATGAAATGTGTCTCGACTCCGCCCCCTTTCGCTTTCTCCGTGGCGTGTTGGCACCTTTTGCTAGTTTTTAGCCGTCTCTAAAAAAATCTTTGCAGCTGAAGTTTGCAGCTTTGTGGCCTTTTCTGGTACGTCCCTGCACTGAAGGGGATTTTCTCGCGACTGATGACATTTGAGCGATGGACCACTTTGCTTGGTTCATATCCATTGCAGCAGTCTTTGACCTCTTTTAAAAGGTTTTATTTTTTTCATGTCAACGCGTTGTCATTTTGAGATTCAGAACACTAAGCGCTGGAAATACATCTAAAAATGAAATATATATAAAGTAATACATAACATTAAATAAATAAATACATTATGTGGAATACATACAATTTAAATTCAAACGACTGAAACAAATATAAACAAATGTTCTTTACATTAATTAAATACAAAAAATGATTGGACCTGAAGTGTACCTCTGGGTTCGGTTCCAGAACCCTTTCTCATTAGAGTTTTGGTAAATAATTTCAGTATTATTTGAATTTGTGTAAAAAAAGATGTAGTAAAGAAATTATTGCAATGTCATATTACTATTATAGACAAATAAATAAAATAAATTAACAACATGAAATACATTAAAATAGAATACAAAAAAATGAAGCAAATACAAACAAATAACTATAGACAAATAAATATGTCACATGTAATAAATAAATGCCATGGAATAAATTGAAATAGAATACATAATAAATTTAATAAATATAAATTCAAAACTGAAAAATGGATTGCAATTGGGCTCCATGGCAACCGTGACAGATTCACCATTTGTATTTTGGGCTCCCTCAAAATGAATAAATTCTTTATTAATTAATTAGGGCAGTGTGTAATATCTAGTGCCTCCAAGCGGTACAATTTTTTCATTTAGTAAAAGAACAAAAAAACAATTGGTGTAAATACTTGGCAAAAATAAATGAACCATCATAACCAATGTGTTTTTTTTAATAAACAAGAAATCATAGATCTAGAAATCTGTATTTGTTTTACTCAGTTAAATCCCCACTTAGGTCGACGCCATGTTTGCTGTGCCTTGTGGCCCTCGCTTGCACCCGACAACACAGTGCCATCTAGCAAATATTACACACTGAGGCTTTAAAGATAATAATAATGAAATAATACATATTAGGGAGCCCAGCGGATTGGACATCAAAGGACAACAGGCTTGCCTCCATGCAGACCATCCAATGCCAGATTAAAATGTTTTAAATCATTACTTTGGAGGACTTTTCCAGAGAAAGAAAATACAGCAAAACGGGAAAAGGAGGACACATGGGCCAAGGTGAAACACTGCCACCTTTCAGCACTAGCGGCACCAAAATGGCCTCCACTGATTTTTGCCCACTTTTACCACACACTGGCCTCCTTTCTACCGGCTAAATGGGACACATTCACACCGCTCAGTCCCATGACAACATTGGGAAGAGGGAGTCATTCCCAACTAGGGCTGCAATGATTAGTCAACAAAAATCAATATAGAAATAGTCAAAAATGAACTCAATTGTTGACTATTGTCTTCAGTGAGGCATCCCTTTATAGAGCTAAGGATCCACAGATATGGTTTTTTTTAAGGCCAATACCGATTATTTGTGTTAAGAGGAGCCTGATAACCGATATTCGGAGCCCATATTATTTTAGCCGTAAAAGCTTAAAAATTGGCACAAGAAATTTTTAGCGATGCAATAAGTACTTGCTGGCAATTCCCTGCCAACTGCCTGAGGATAGCTGGGGTGGGCTCCAGCAACCCCTGTGGATAAATGGTGCAATTAATGGATGGCAAAAAGAAACAAAAAACATTCGTATAAATTCAAATAAAACTTTAATACCTCTCTGAAACCTTTTACAGTTTTATTTATCAGGATTTCAACACTACTAACATGACTGATCTTTTACTTTAACCAATAGTGCAGGAAATAAAAAAGGTTTAGCAACAACTCATACAAACATACATAAAAACTTAAATTGATCCTTTTTTACTATAAAGAAAGAAAAAATCCAAATCAACCACCATGACTTAAATTGACTTAAAAAGTGCATTGAAATTTCAATGAAACTCTCAAATTCAAATGTGTGAGCACTGCTGTTTTTGAGTCAGATTGACTAACTAATGTTATCGAAATAGATAATCACTCAGCCTTCCACTTTGGCGTGCTTTTTATGCTCTCTCTCAATTACAAACACACAGCCCTGATTGACCATTTAATGTTATGATAAGAGAGTCTCCACCTGAACATGCCTACCTAAAACAAGATAACTACACTTTTGATGCTATTTCGTAATAACACACACGCTTTTCTGCCAAGAACCATTAAAAATCTCAATATTATCAGCGATATGTCGGGACTCAGGAGTGTGTAGAGCTACTGCTGTTTACTTTGCTCTAATGTTATTCTTCCTGCTTCAATGGCTCCGCCAATAGGAAGGCGTGGGGTAGGTAACATCCGAGACAGATGGAGGGAAGAGAGGCAGAGAAAGGCACAGCTGGCACTGAGCCTAAATAATCGGCCCGTTGAATAAATAAAAATGCCAATAACGATATCCGTCAAATTCCCAAATATCGGTGCAAATAATTGGCCCGCCCAATAATCAGTCGACGTCAAATGAGGAATAGCGTCTCTGTCCCTACTATACAAAAATGGTAACGTCAACATCGAATACTCTTACCAAAACTTCTATATTTTGGAAACATTTTAGCCTAGGAAAAAAAGACTACGTATCATGACAGTAGCCCTGTAACGCACAAACTTTTAAAGAGCATGTCGAACAATTGAACAAAATGAAGCCCCTAAGTTACATTCAAGTAATGTTCAAGCTAATAAAGTTTTGAAGGCATGTATTGTACTTTTTATAAGTGTATATTTCGTTATAAAAGAGAGTAATAATGGTCTAATAATGATATAATAATGAAATGGTATAGCATAATGGTATCATTTTAGCTCAGGGGCTACATGGTAGTAAAACAATTCTCATGGGGGCCAGACTTGTAAATTAATGGCATAAAGAGTTGGGGTCTTTTTGAAGGTTCACAATTAAATTATGATTCAGGAGTGTATGATTTAAATATAAAATAATTATTGTGTGGTTATTTTCCTCGATATGGTTTTCCTCCACTAATATTTAATCCCCTGTTGTGTTTATCAACTGTGTATTTAATGTTTAAAAAATATTTAAATTAATTTCTACAAGTTTATTTAACTCATGCAAACTAGAAGGTGACAATAACAGCACACAAACACTAATTTAAATGATGGATTTCATCATTTAAAAGATGTTCTGTTTTTTATTTGTATCTTTTATGAAAAGGTTTACCGAAGTAACTTTGCTGTTAGATTCCATATGTATTATAGAAAGGAGCTAAAGCTTCTTAAGTAACAGTAATTTTACTTGAGTACAACTTTTAGCTACTCTCCCCACCTCTGTTCTTGGCTTACAGGGACAAAGGTATGTACAGTACTTGATTTTAATTTGTTATATTTTTGCAGCCTCACATTCTTTTGGCCTTTTTTCCCGGACAGCATCAGTCACTTCCTGTGTGTGAAGCAGGAAGTGAAGGCAGCTTCCTGCCCCCGCTGCTCTTTCATGTGCTCACTTCCTGCTCGCTTGCTAGCTTGAACGCTCTCGTGTTTTTTCGGAGGGGGTTGGGGGGGGAAGAGAAATTCTGGAAATTAATATTGTGATTAGCAAGTTTTTGCTCTGCTGACAGTATGGTGGCTAAGCACCGTGGTTGCTTTTTGTGGAAAAAAAGGACTTTGTTAGTTTTACTTTGTAAATCATCACTGTCATGTAGAATTTTGAAATTAATTTTTATGCTCACAAAAAAAAATCAGTAAATAATTAACGCTAAAAGTGATCAATCAAAAAATAATAATACATATTTTGAATGAGCAAAATTTACAAAATTATTTCATTTGAAAATAAATGTATTAATAAAATGCTAAAATGGGAATATTAAAATTATGAATATAATATAATTTATTAACGTACTCATTCTTATTTTACTGAAGTTAATCTGAAATGAAAAGACAATAATGATATAAATGATTTCAGATCATTCAAGTCAAGTCAAATTTATTTATAAAGCACTTAATCACAAAAATGTCTCAAATGACTGCACTGGAATACAATGACACAATTACCTGATCTTAAACCAACATGCGGGCAAGGAACAACTCAAAACCTCAGCGTGAGGAAAAAGAGAAACCTTGAGATGGGACCTCACAAGTGGTATCCCCCTTCCAGGATGACCAGGGTGAAATACATTTCCATTACAGTACACCAACATAGTAAACACTAGGTAACATGTTGAAAATATGCCCGGAAAGTGCATGACAGCAGCGACGCCCCCAGCCTGTAAACTAGTCCAGAGTGTCTATGACGGCCACGACGCAGCTTCCCAACTCTGCCAGCTGGTCCATGCAGGCGTTCACATACTTCAGGTCAAACGCTGGCCCGCTGACTCATCTCAAATCGTCCTTTTCCTTCGTATCACCACCAGGCAGGCAGTCGGAAAAAGACAGGACAATACAGAATATGAGGTGGGCATCAATCTTAAGCCTTGATTTAAAAACTTCCATTAAGGTTGTAGATCTTATCTCCGGGGGCAGGGCATTCCATTGAAACAAAACAAAAGTGGACAAAGTGAAAAAATATTAAAAATGAGCAAAATAACTACAAACAATGTTGTAATCATCGTAGGATAAAAAATATGTATAAATACAATTTTCAAAATGAGCCACTTCACATTATTAATATTAAATTACCATTTTGTAATTACATATACATTATTTTTTATTATTTTTCTAACTTTACCAAAATAAAATAAAATTACTAGAAAAACGAAATTGGGAAAAATAAATGCAAAAAATAATGTAGAATTAAAACAATATTAGAAATTTAAAAAATACACTGTTATTCAAAATTTTGAAAACTATTGAAATACATTTGTTAAGAAAAACACGTTTTAATACATATTAAATGAGAACAAGTTAACAACACTTTTCTATCAGCAACTTTTGAAAATCTCAATATTATCAGCGGTCTTGATTGATGTCGGGACTCAGGAGTTAGATAGATAGATAGATACTTTATTTCGCCGTTTACTCCGCTCTGCTTCAGTGGCTCTGCCCCAGGTCGTTTATCCAATCAGAATGCACAGGGTGGGTAGTTTTCGAGAAAGAAGGGAGGTGAAGAAAGGGAAGGAGAGCCTCGGCTGCATCTGAGCCTAAATAACCCAGTTTTAAGTATATTTAATCGATCCGTCAAATCAATTTAAATGCTGATAGCGATTTCCGTCAAATTCACAAATATCGATGCTGATAATCGGCCCGCCCGATAATCGTTGGCCTTTAATGCTGGGTGCAGACCTTTTTTTGGTGACATTTTGAACGCAAACTAATCTTAAATCATATGTCACATGACACTTAAGTGTTCCACGACGCAGCAGAACCTTGAAACTGGCAAGTTTTGTAACCTCGACGAGGAATGTTGATTATGATGACTGTGGCGGCTGGGAATCCCGTCCGTCTCTACTCTTTCCTAACAGATAGCATGATTACGATTGAACTTTGCACGCGCTGATTTGCTGGAATGTAGAGATTCTTCATGCGCTGCAAGGTGAGGCGGAAACATACACAAAAAGAAGAAAATGAAAATAAAAGCCTTGCTTGATCTTGGTAAAATTCCACAAATTAAACGGAAAAGGACATCCAAGATTTGTGTACTTCAGAACGTAAATTTTAAGGTGAGGTGTTTTTTAGATGTTTGAATAAAACAAGAACAATCTTGAAAAAAACTAATTTATGAATCTTAAAGGGACATTGTTATTTAGCGCCTCTTAGCGGTTAAAAAAAACGTAATCCAGCAAAAATTCATAAATGATCATATAAACATGCATTTTAACCAATAATCGTTGGTTAAGATATAGCATTTATTTGACATACATGAGCGTCACCGAGACCTGGGGGATTCCTGCTACCTTTTTTTTATTTTTATTTTTTCTCTTTCTTTTTTCTCTTTTTTTCATTTTTCCTTCTATCCTTTTCCTTTCTCTTTTCTTTCTGTTTTACTTTTTTCTATCTTTTATTTATTTGCTTTCCTTTTTTTATTTCCTCTCCTTTTTCTTTTTATTGACATGATAAATGGTGCAGTTAGGTCAATTTGAGTCCCCGTAGTCTGTATTCTTCCTTGTGATTTTTAGCACCCATTTTTATCTGTAATGCACATACAGTTACGCCTAGTGATCAAATGTTCCCTATAAACACACAAACTCTTAATTGAACACAAGGAAATGATTGGCCTTGAGGTGTACCTCAGGGTTCTGTTCCAGAACCAATGCTCATTAGAGTTTTTTGTAAATATATATTTTTTTTAATTTGTGTGAAAAGAATGTAGTAAAGAAATGACAATTTTGCTTATTTAAAATGTGATTTATTATTATTTTTTGATATTTTATGAATTAATTATTTTGCGTGTAATAAGAAAACATAAAATATAAAAAGATTAGCTTTGCTATCAGGCTTGATTACAATCTTGTTTTTCTGCAAACAAATCCCGAGCAAATAGAACAAATAGAGCAAAATTATTTTAAAATGTTCAAATAAATTATTAAGTACTATTATTAAGAAGTATTATTAAGAATTAAGTACAATAAGAAAAAAGATACCTATCATAGGGATAATTCTGATCGTATTTTTTGCTTTATCATTTTTATTGTTATTTTTTTAAGTTACAATAAGAATGTGATTTTGATCATTTTGCTCATATTGAATATTATTTTATTCCCTTCAAACTGTTAAGTATATATATATATATATATATATATATATATATATATAGTGCATCCGAAAAGTATTCACAGCGCTTCACTTTTTCCACATTTTGTTATGTTGCAGCCTCGTTCCAAATTGTATTAATTTAATCTCTTATCTCAAAATTCTACACAAAATACTCCATGATGACAATGTGAAAAAGTTTTTTTTTTACTTTTTTTAATTTATTAAAAATAGAAAACTAAGAAATCACGTTTACATAGCCTTTGCTGTGAAGCACAAAATTGAGCTCAGGTGCATCTTTTTTCCACTGATCATCCTTGAGATCTTTCTACAGCTTAATTGGAGTCCACCTGCAGTAAATTCAGTTGATTGGACATGATTTGGAAAGGCACACACCTGTCTATATAAGGTCCCACAGTTGAGTGTGCATGTCGGAGCACAAACACCAAGCATGAAGTCAAAAGAACTGTCTGTAGACCTGCGAGACAGGATTGTCTTGAGGCACAAATCTGGGGAAGGATACAGAAAAATTTCTGCTGCTTTGAAGGTCCCAATGAGCACAGTGGCCTCCATTATTCGTAAATGGAGGACATTTGGAACCACCAGGACTCTTCCTAGAGCTGGCCGGCCTTCTAAACTGAGCGATCGGGGAAGAGGGGCCTTAGTCAGGGAGGTGACCAAGAACCCGATGGTCACTCTGTCAGAGCTCCAGCTTTCCTCTGTGGAGAGAGGAGAGCCTTCCAGAAGGACAACCATCTCTGCAGCAACCCACCAATCAGGCCTGTATGGTAGAGTGGCCAGACGAAAGCCATTCCTTAGTAAAAGGAACACGGAAGCCCGTCTGGAATTTGCCAAAAAGCACCTGAATGACTCTCAGACCATGAGAAACAAAATTTTCTGGTCTGATGAGACAAAGATTGAACTCTTTGGTGTGAATGCCAGGTGCCATGTTTGGAGGAAACCAGGCACTGCTCATCACCAGGCCAATACCATCCCTACAGTGAAGCATGGTGGTGGCAGCATCATGCTGTGGGGATGTTTTTCAGTAGCAGGAACTGGCAGACTAGTCAGGATAGAAGGAAAAATGAATGCAGCAATATATAGAGATATCCTGGATGAAAACCTGCTCCAGAGCGCTCTCTACCTCAGGCTGGGGCGAAGGTTCATTTTTCAACAGGACAACGACCCAAAGCACACAGCCAAGATTTCAAAAGATTGGCTTCAGAACCACTCTGTGAATGTCCTGGAGTGGCCCAGCCAGAGTCCAGACTTGAATCCGATCGAACATCTCTGGAGAGATCTGAAAATGGCTGTTCACAAACGTCTCCTATCCAACCTGATTGAGCTTGAGACTTATTGCAAAAAAGAATGGGCAAAACTGCCTAAAGATAAGTGTGCTAAACTTGTGGGATCATATTCAAAAAGACTTGAGGCTGTATTTGCTGCCAAAGGTGGATCAACAAAGTATTAAGCAAAGGCTGTGAATACTTATGTAAATGGGATTTCTTAGTTTTCTATTTTTAATAAATTCAATAAAAGTAAAAAAAAAAACTTTTTCACACTGTCACAATGGAGTATTTTGTGTAGAATTTTGAGATAAGAGATTAAATTAATACATTTTGAAATGAGGCTGTAACATAACAAAATGTGAAAAAAGTGAAGCGCTGTGAATACTTTCTGGATGCACTGTATATATATAGGCAGCACGGCGGCGCAGTGGTTAGCGCTTGTGCGGCACAGTTCATGTCATGGGAACCTCCTGCGTGGGTTCAAATCCAGCTCCAGACTTCCTGTGCGGAGTTTGTATGTTCTCCCCGTGCTTGCGTGGGTTTCCTCCGGGCACTCCGGTTTCCTCCCACATTCCAAAAACATGCATTTCAGGTGAATTGGCCGGTCCAAATTGTCCCTAGGTGTGAATGAGCGAGTGAGTTGTCTGTACCCGTGTGCCCTGCGATTGGCTGGCAACCAGTTAAGGGTGTCCCCTGCCCACTGCCCGGAGATGGGCTCCACCGACCCAAACCCCCGCCCCCCCCCCCCCCCCACGACCTTAATGAGGATAAGCGGTACGGCTAATGAGATGAATGAGATGAGATATATATATATATATATTATATATATATATATATATATTTATATTTGCTGTCAACTGTACTTAAGGACGTTGCGGCTAGCTCTAGTACTGTAGTGGGTCATGGGAACCCGAAACTCATGACTAGACCTTGCACTCCTTGTCTTTTGTCATTGCTGTCGCCGTGGCAACGTCAACATAGTAGGCAGGAAAGGATTGGAGACAAAACACGCCCCTCAAAAGATGAGCAATACAGCTCGTATCGTTCTATAGTGCTTGGAAAAAATAATTATTACTATTATAGTAAAGCTAAAATGAGCTTAGTGTTCTGCAAATAGAACTTTTATATATTTATTTTTTATATTTTTCCTTGTTTTTTTTTAAACAACAGCAGGTTAAAGTTTAGCAATCGCGAAGAGCACAGCAAATTCCGTGCAATTATCAAATAGGGCCAGAGACCGTGATAAACTCGGGATTTGTTTGCAGAAAAACAAGATTGTAATCAAGCCTGATAGCAAAGCTAATCTTTTTATATTTTATTTTCTAGCCTTCAGCATTTTCTCGGAGATAACTTCACACAGGCTTGATATGGTCGATGTACGTACACAATATTTTGTCATGAATGGTGCCAGCTACCATAAATACAAACAAGTAAATAATTTAAGCAGAAAATCAATTGTATCAGTCATTTATTTCAACTTGATTTATTAATCATGGGTGTTTATGGGCACCAGCCGATGTAGGCCATTCGACTGCAGCTTTTAGTTGCTGTGGACTTAAAATTAGCACTGCAACATGACGATAAAGACTGTCGATTATGTAAAAACTACGACAGACTAATTTAGTCCCTTTGAAAACAATAATACAGCAGACCCTTGTGACACAACAATAATCTGTTCTGAGGTAGGGATCGCAAAGTAAAATTGCTGTATAGTGAAGCGTTCTGAAACTCTGGTACCGTAGATAAAAACATGACAAAATACAATACTATGTATAAGTAACACTTTTCGTGTGTAATATTCATTTATAGGATTAAATAGAATCATAAATAAATATACAAGTAAAGAAAAAACAATTGCTGGTAAGCTGGTTTACTGAAGTTAGTGGGTGGATGCATCCTCCTTATTCCTTATGATAATGTCGTTGTTTATTGGTTACAACATTGCAATTTAGCAAGTGTAGCCATTCTCGTGCTTTTTTTGAATATTTTGCCATTATCTCAGGCTTCGTATCCATGTTTATCATCACATTGCGTCTTCCTTTAGCATCAATGCAAGTTTTGATACCAAAAACTTTACAAACTCAAGTCTTTTACACGACATACTGAACCGAATGATGACAGACAAATACATTGTGGGAGGTAGTTGGGCCAATAGCATATTTACGTCTTTATGATGCTGTGAGACAAACCAATGGCGGACTGGCATCTTATATCGGTCAAAGAACATCTTATACCACACTGTAAAGAGAAAATGTTGTAAGGCAGCATGGAGAAGAGTATTTTAACTGTAGTTTTATGTACTAACCAATGACAATAAATGGCAGCCGTGGTTTGCTTGTGTATTAATATCAGTATTTCTTAAGTCGAGGAAAAGACTGCCAAAAATATAATGCTAGATGAGCCACTTGAAACATATATTTTTCCTCTTTGTTAATAGAACAGAAGAAGGACAAAAAATTACAGAACCAGTGGGCGAAAGAGAGCCATTCCATATATTTTAAGACAATCAAATTGCTCTGTGTAGTTGGCTGGCTTTTTGGGTGTTTAGAGTTTGTTTTGTGTGTTTTCATTATAAAGTAACTTAACAGGGGACATACATTGATTAATGAGTTTCCTTATAAAAGTTTCATTAGCAATGTATAGCCAAAATTGGGTATGTCGGTGTGACACCTTGACTGTAAAATAGTTGGGACTTTGCCCTTTTTATATTGGACCGGCCCACTGATACTACTAGCGTTTTGTCGGCTATGCACGCACCACACTTGACTTTGTGTTTATCACAATCGAAACACCATAGAAGAAATTTGTAAATCCTGAATTTTAGCTCCAAGCCGTACGTACTCATGAAAAGAGTCATATCTGGCCCGCGAGCCATAAGTTCCCGACCCTTGGACTGCCAGTAGATGTCAGCCTACTTTTGCTTCTTACTATCTGTACAGATTTTGAGTAGATGATAAATACTGTCAAAAAATATGAATGGATAAATTTTTTTTTAAAAGAAAAGTCACTCTCAAATTAGGTATCCAATTTGCTTATTTTAAAGTTAAGATGATTGGCAATAAATCGTTTTTAAATGTGATGGTCTTCATTGCGGATATTTTAATTTTGAAAACATTTTTTCGAGGTAATGATCGTTGAGGGGCGGTACGACAGATGAGATACAAAAATAATCCTCCAGGGCCCTACGGAAAGCCGATTCTATGCAAAAGATCTGAAACACGTTTTGTTGAATGCGGCCAAGGCTTCTGACACTAAACTATTACCTCTTGTTCTTTGTGGCTTCCTAAAACAAGTGTTTTTCCAAATCCCTGCAGACAAGCTAGCTCTTGCACTAGCGCTCTCTTTCTCTGCAGACCTTTGGCCAATATTCACCGGTTTGTTTGCCGTTCTTTAGTTTCACCCCACTTGCCCTGGCACAAAAATACTTGTCACCCGGCAACGACCGTACGCTCTAATAAGTTAGGAAGTGTAAAAAACAAGAAGGAAAAACTCAGGATTTTGTTTCCTCCCGTGTGGAGAAGTATTTGCAGAAGATAAGAGAAACTCATCAGCATAGGGGTGGGAAAAGTAGGGCCCCCAGGTCACTTATGGTCCAATTGTTTGTCAGTCCGGCCCACCAGATATTGACAAATATGTGTTTCTATTTAGTATTCCAATAATTTGCCAATTGATTTAGTTGCTTATTCCAGCCAACTAAAAATGTTAGTACTTCAATCTCTGAAATGAAAAATGAAATATTTAGTTCAATAAATATAGTATAAAATATTAGTGTGGACTTAGGTACTAATTGGACCATACCATGTCAAAAAACAATCAAAAATACAGTAGACCCCCAGGATAGCGCATTCATCTGTTCTGACAGCGGCATCAAACAGTAGAAATTACTGTATAGAAGGAAATAGAAACTTATGATTGATGCGTTTGGAACGCCCAGTACCCCAGATAAAATATTTAAATATCAAAATAGTTTATAGTAAATGTCATGTATGTGTTTTATAGGTTTATGTGATTAAATAACATTATAGTTAGATATACATGTAAAGAAATATGAAAAATAAAAACTACACCATTTTTTTTTATCTTTGCTGTGACATGACCTGAGCTGGTACAGTGGGGTAGCAGGCAGATGCAAAAGGGAGAGGAGACTTCAGATTCAAATGATAACTAATTTTAAAACTTCCACTTACCTAGGATTGTCATGACCTATGAATCTTCATATTTTTAAATAATCAAGCAAGCTTCCACTCGATGGTTGTCGCGTATTTACTTCTCCCTTTAGAACGAAAGAAAAAAAAAGAAGGAAAAAAGAGAAAACATAGAAAGAAAAAAGACAGAGAGAGAAGCGAGAAAAATAAAGATAAAGACAGCAAAAGAGAAAAAAGAGAATAAGAGAAAAGAGAGGGAAAAAGAAAGAGAGGGAGAACGAGAGATGAAGAAAAATAGAGAAAAAATAATGAAATGAAGAGAGAAATAGAAAGAGTGAAATAAGAGCAAGAGAGAAAACGGGAGTGAAAGAGAAAGGAACACTGCTACAATTGCTTTGTGACTTGTGCCTGGCGTTGGCGAACTTATCTAAAACTGCCGCCCATTTTTCTCTTGTGCCTCTTTTAGCATTGTCTCACGGCCCACATGTAATTATGTGACGGGCCACAAGCCTTGAGTTTGACACATTTGGTTTAAGTGAAAATGCTGCAAGGCAGGGACTATTTATCCAGGGGGTCTACAGTAAATATTTGGCGTCTATAGTTGTCAATGGCACTGAAATCAAAATCAACCTTTGACGTCTAAATGTGTCAATCGCTTTAAATTAAGACGCTGAAATTATTAGCATTTGCAAAAGATAAAGACCACAGTTGGATTATTTCAATACTCTGCCATTATTCGAACAATCAATTAGTACTTCTACTCCGATAACACCGCTTTTTTCAAACTGTGAGTCATCTGTTGAACTTTTTTTCCCCCAAAAACCAGCAGCTGTAAAACGGATTTGCAAAGACGTGTTGTGTTTTTGTTGGAAAGGGCAAGCGTCTCACTCTGATTTCCTCCCCCACCAGAACTCCATCCGACACAACCTTTCTCTGCACAGCCGTTTCGTTCGTGTCCAGAACGAAGGAACCGGGAAGAGTTCCTGGTGGATGCTCAACCCTGAAGGAGGCAAAAGTGGCAAATCGCCACGGCGACGGGCCGCCTCCATGGACAACAATAGCAAGTTTGCAAAAAGTCGAGGAAGGGCCGCCAAAAAGAAGGTAAAGCGGGGGGGGGCCCTGTTCAGTGTTTCCCATAGAATTTTGTGAGACCCTGATGCGTGGACAGTTTAGGGGGTACAGGAGTGTGCCCAGGGGTGTGTCCAGGGGCGTGTCCAGGGGCTTGCCTCTGCATTGCTTTAACCCTTAGAATTTTGTGAGATCCTGGTGCGTGGACAATTTAGGGGGGACAGGAGTGTGCCCAGGGGCGTGTCCAGGGGCTTGCCTCTGCATTGCTTAACCCTTAAAATTTTGTGAGACCTTGGTGCATGGACAGTTTAGGGGGTACAGGAGTGTGCCCAGGGGTGTCTCCAGGGGCTTGCCTCTGCATTGCTTTAACCCTTAGAATTTTGTGAGATCCTGGTGCGTGGACAATTTAGGGGGGACAGGAGTGTGCCCAGGGGCGTGTCCAGGGGCTTGCCTCTGCATTGCTTAACCCTTAAAATTTTGTGAGACCTTGGTGCATTGACAGTTTAGGGGGTACAGGAGTGTGCCCAGGGGTGTCTCCAGGGGCGTGTCCAGGGGCTTGCCCCCTGCATTGCTTTAACCGATATACTACCAAAAATGATATAACATTATGCATGAAATGAATGCTTATATATACAGTGGAACCTCGGTTTTCGAACGCCTCTCAGTTCGAACAACTCGGTTCTCGACCAAAAATTTCGAGAAATTCTTGCTTCGCTGCTCGGTCAAATAATCGGAGTTCGAACGCTGGTACGCTAGGGTGCGATGCTGAGCGGCATACGGGTGTAGATTGCCCCCACCCCTCGTAAAGAACTGTTATCACGTGCGGACGTGTTTTGTTTTGCTTTCGCTTTTAATATAGGTGTACCAAGTGTTTTAGCCCCTAATTATGCCTCCAAAGAAAGTCGGTGCAAGCAGCAAAGTTGCTACAGGTGAAAAAAGAAGAGTAGTACGTACAACTATTGCATTTAAGAAAGAAATAATAGCAAAACATGAAGAAGGTGTGCGAGTTTCCGATCTTGCTGTACTACAGCATGGCTTCTGCTGAGCACCACAAAGGTAAGAAATCCTATTCATAATTCTTTTCTTTACCCTTTGTTTATTTTTACACATTCATGGTAGCGTAATCTTTCGTACGGAAGATTACGATAACGCGAACGTACGATTAGCCTGGGTTAGCTTTGTTTACGTAAAACACTCAGGGTGTTGTAACGGAGCCCCATTTCCAATGAAGCGCTAGCCACTTGTCGTGTAAACGACCAGATTTTTCTATTTTTACACGTTCATGTTAGCGTAATCTTTCGTACGGAAGATTACGCTAACGCGAACATACGATTAGCCTGGGTTAGCTTCAAGTTTACGTTCATGGTAAACATTCAGGGTGTTTGAATGATTTAAAAATGATTTACATTACTTTTAATGGGAAAAACGATTTCGGTGATTGAACAAATTGGTTTTCGAACAGGGCTCTGGAACGGATTAGAACCGAGGTTCCACTGTGTGTATATATATATATATATATATATATATATATATATATATATATATATCTCATCTCATCTCATCTCATTAGCTGCACCGCTTATACTCAGTAGGGTCGCGGGGGTGCTGGAGCCCATCCTAATAATAATAATAATAATAATTTCCTTTGTATTGTCATTCTGTGTAACAATGTACACAGAACGAAATGTCGATACACCTGACCCGTTGTAGCGAGCCGATGCAGCCGCAGCCAACAGAGGGCGCCGCCATTTTACCAATGTTATAAGTCTTTGGTATGACTCGGCCGAGGCGCGAACCAGCGACCTCCCAGTCTCAAAGCGGGCGCCTTACCATCTAGGCTACTGAGCTGGCAATCATCGGGCAGTGGGCAGGGGACACCCTGAACTGGTTGCCAGCCAATCGCAGGGCACACAGGGACAGACAACTCGTATGCTCATTCACGCGTAGGGACAATTTGGACCGGCCAATCCACCTGAAATGCATGTCTTTGGAATGTGGGAGGAAACCGGAGTGCCCGGGGGAAACCCACGCAAGCACGGGGAGAACATACAAACTCCGCACAGTAAGTCCGGTAGCTGGATTTGAACCCACACAGGAGGTTCCTAAGACCTTAGAACTGTGCCGCACTCGCGCTAAGCACTGCGCCGCCGTGCTGCCCATATATATATATATATATATATATATATATATATATATATACAGGACTGTCTCAGAAAATTGGAATATTGTGATAAAGTTCTTTATTTTCTGTAATGCAATTAAAAAAACAAAAATGTCATACATTCTGGATTCATTACACATCAACTGAACTATTTCAAGCCTTTTATTATTTTAATATTGCTGAATTTGGCTTACAGCTTAAGAAAACTCAAAAATCCTATCTCAAAATATTAGAATATCATGAAAAAGTATACAAGTAGGCTATTCAACTAATCACCTGAATCATCTAATTAACTCGAAACACCTTGCGAGGGTTTCCTGAGCCTTAAAAACACTCAGCTTGGTTCAGTAAACTAAATCACAAGTATGGGGAAGACTGCTGATCTGACTGCTGTCCAGAGGACCATCATTGATACCCTCCATCAGAAGGGTAAGACACAAAAAGAAATTTCTCAAAGAGCAGGCTGTTCACAGAGTGCAGTTTCAAAGCATATCCACAAAAAGTCTGTTGGAAGGGAAAAATGTGGCCGGAAACGCTGCACAACCAAGAGAGATGACCGCAGCCTTAACAAAATTGTGAAGAAGAGCCGCTTCCAGAATTTGGGGGCGCTTCAAAGACAGTGGGCTGAAGCTGGAGTCCAGGTATCAAAAGCCACAGTTCACAGACGTGTCCGGGAAATGGGCTACAATAGCTGTATTCCCATGGTCAAGCCACTTCTGAACTCAAGACAACGGAAGAAGCGTCTGACTTGGGCTATGGAGAAGAAGCACTGGACAGTTGCAGAGTGGTCCAAAGTCCTCTTTTCAGACAAAGCAAGTTTTGCATTTCATTTGGAAGTCAAGGCGCCAGAGTCTGGAGAGGAGCAAAATCCAAGTTGCTTGAAATCCAGTGTGAAGTTCCCACAGTCAGCAATGGTTTGGGGAGCCATGTCAGCTGCTGGTGTTGGTCCACTGTGTTTCATCAAGTCCAGAGTAAATGCAACTGTGTACCAAGAGATTTTAGAGCACTACATGCTTCCATCTGCTGAAAAGCTCTATGGAGATGAGGATTTCATTTTCCAGCATGATCTGGCACCTGCCCACAGTGCCAAAACCACCAGTAACTGGTGCACTGACCATGGCATCACTGTCCTTGATTGGCCTGCTAATTCCCCTGACCTGAACCCCATCGAGAATTTGTGGGGTATAGTTAAGAAGAAGATGAAAGACACCAGACCTACAAATGCAAATGAGCTGAAGGCCACTATCGAAGCATCCTGGGCATCAATAACACCTCAGCAATGCCACAGGCTGATTGCCTCCATGCCACGCCGGACTGATGCAGTAATCCGTGAAAAAGGATTCCCAACCAAGTACTGAGTACATCAATGGACATTTTCAAATGTTTGATTTAGTTTTGCTGTTATAAAATTATTTTTTTACTTGGTCTGAGGAAGTATTCTAATATTTTGAGATAGGATTTTTGTGTTTTTTTCAGCTGTAAGCCAAAATCAGCAATATTCAAATAATAAAAGGCTTGAAATAGTTCAGTTGATGTGTAATGAATCCAGAATGTATGACATTTTTGTTTTTTTAATTGCATTACAGAAAATAAAGAACTTAATCACAATATTCTAATTTTCTGAGACAGTCCTGTATATATATATATATATATACACATGTTCATTTTATCTCTGAAAAGTGATGGGTCCCAGGGACTCGCATGCTCAAAAATCTATGGGTCCCAACAGAGATCTATGGGTCCCCAAAATTTTGTGTTATCGTGGTTGAAATTGTAAATCGGCGACATATATATAATATAAATCTATATATTCATTCAGTTTTAATCATCACAGTTTATTGGTAATACAAATCAGTTATCACTTCAAGATTTTTCTGACAATAAAAAACTGACAATAAAGCAACATTTTTTGCTTATTTTTTGCAAAAAAAAAGGAAAAAAAAGATTGAAGAAAAAAGGTAAAGGATAAAGGAAGGTGAGAAGCAAAAAAGGAGTAAAGAAGGAACAAAAGAAAAAGAATGATTAAAAAAAAGTAAAAAGTGTAAAAGCAAAGGCATTGTGGGAGTTAAGATAATATATATTGGCACTTTTCTGATGCCGTGACTCAAACCAAGCATCTTATATGACGCCGACCCATAGCAGACAGGCATCTCGAGACAAATAAACGTTAAAAAATGCCAATGTGCCATCCCAAAAAAGTCTTCATTAGGTTAAAAAGTGAAAAGGTCTTAACAAGTTCAAAATATGTCCTTCTGGAGTCAAAATTTGGACCACTTAAGTTGAATAAACAACAATGCACTTACCCAGCCAAAATCTGGTTAAAAAGATGTTAAATAGACGTCAAATTTAACTAGACAGTTCTCAAGACAAATATATGCTTCGATTGCCTGTAAAAAGGTGTAAAAAAAACCTGCATCATATTCTCCACCGTAAAGTGAAAACAACATAAGGTTAGGCCATTGTATTGCGTGGGTCTACCGTTCTCAAGAGTCTCCCTTTCCACCCACAGATGTCCCTGCAGGGAGGTCCAGACGGTGGCGCAGACAGCCCAAATTCCTATAACAAGTGGCCCGGCAGCCCCAACTCCCACAGCAACGACGACTTTGATGCCTGGAGCAGTTTCAGGCCCCGTACCAGCTCCAACGCCAGCACAGTCAGTGGGCGGCTCTCACCATTCATGCCTGAGGACGACCTGGCAGAAGCAGAGGCCCACATGGGGTACCCCGGGCCCCCAGGTCCCAAAATGACCGCCACTCTGCCCAGCCTGACTGAAATGACGGGTTCTTTAACTCGCGGATCCGAGAACGTTATGGAGAACCTCCTGGACAATCTGAACCTGCTCTCGCCCAACAACGCTCAGGTGGGCACCGGGTCGGGGACCCCTGGGTCGTCCCAGTCCTCGCCCTCTTCTATGATGCAGGCCAGTCCTGCATACCCTCCTTACAGCTCCCCAAGCATGGTGGCACAAACTCAGGACTACCGCAAGTACGGTCAAGCCGGGATACACCCCATGTCGCCCATTCCCATGCAGACCCTACCCGAGAACAAGCCCCCCTATGGGTCCGGCATGGGCTCGTACAACCTTGGGTCTATTCAGCTGCCTGGACTACTCAAGGAACTGCTCACCTCAGACACAGACCAGCATGGAGACCTCTTGCCTTCAGTGGATACTGTGGTATCTCAATCCGGTGGGGGTTGCATGCTCCCACCGTACAGCGCCAGCCATCATGTTGGTAAACTCATGTCAGGGGGGAACCCTCACCTCCATGGCCTGCCCCACACTCACCAACCCATGAACGGCCGATTGCTGATGTCTCTCAACCACGGCGGGGGTTCTACCCGCCTGCCCTCAAACAAGACCCAGATGCAGGTGCCGTATGGCCTCTCAGGCCACCTGGGAGGCGTCCCAGGTGGTTTCTGCCCCCTAAATACCAACGGGTACGGACGTCTGGGCCTGGCCCCGACCCCGCACCTGGAGAAGCTCCCAAGCGATCTGGACGACATGTCCATCGAGAAGTTTGAGTTCGATATGGAGACCGTCCTTCATGAAACTCTGATGGATGGCGACTCGCTGGACTTTAACTTTGAGCCAATGGCAACCCAGCAAGGTTTTCCCCACGGGGTGAAGACTACCACACATAACTGGGTGTCCGGCTAAGACCGAGAATTTAAAAAAAATAAGTACAATCGACCTTGACTGATGTGATATTTACAGTCTGGTTTCTTAACCTTCAACATTCCTGTTTGAAAATCCTTCAACAAATCACTTGACAGACAGAAGTGCCTGGTTTTCAACTGGATTCGTTCATCTTAAAGTGCCAAGTTTGCCTTAACTAAAGATCATTTACATACACCATTGGTTGCAGTCTGAAAACCGAACCAAAAATATAGTTCAAGGCAACTGGACTTGATGGTTTTTGAAGAGGGTTCTTCAGTTTTAAGTGTAGTTGTAGGACTCACCCCTTCAATAAGACTAAAGCACACCTTTGTTCATAAGTGTCTGCTGGTGGTGTCTGATGAATCAAACGCAAAAGTTCAATGGAAGGCAACTGGATTGGAATCCTCTTCGAACGCCACCTTCCATTTTAAGTGTCAGATCCTTGGACTCAGCACCTCGTTGCAGACTAGAGCCAACCTTGGTTCCTAAATGCAAGCTTGGGATGTCTGCTGAATCAAACACAAAAGATCAATTCAAGGCAAATAGACATGGATGTTTTCAAACAGATGTCTTCAGTTTTAAGTGTCTAATCCTGGGACTAGCCCCCTCACTGGCAACCAAAGCGGACTTGGTTTTCGAAGTCCATCTTCAGTTCTATGTGTCTGGTCTTCGGACTCAGCATCTCCTTGGCAACTTGAGCCGACCGAGGTTACAAAAGGTCACAGTCTGATGAATCAAACGCAAAAGTTCAGTTGAAGGCAACGAGACACCGTGGTTATCGAAGAGGGTTTTTCAGTTTTAAGTGTCTAAACCTAGGATGTAGCTTCTCATTGGATCCCAAAAGTCAGCTTGTGGTGTTTGATGAGTCAAAGGCATTAGTTCAGCTGAAGGCAAGTGGACCTGAACCCTCTTAGAAGACGAGCATCAGTTTAAGGTGTGTGGTCCTCAGACTCAGCCCCTCCTTGGCAAATTGGGTCGACTGAAGTTCCAAAAGTCAGCTGGTTGCAGTCTAATGAATCACACAGAAAAGTTCAATAAAAAGCAACAACTTGAACCCGTTTCAGAGACCAATTTAAGTTTTAAGAGTCTGTTTCTACAGCCAGCGAGATGGTTTCTCCTTTTCAATCCAGGATACTCCCCAATTTTCAGATGCTAAAAGTCATCTTCATTCTCCAAGCCTTGAACCAATTTTTGCTACTTTCCATTCCACTGTCCGAATCTCACGAAAGACTCACAACCAAGTTAACATCAGCAGCTGAAAGAAACTTTAAATATTGTCAGGTGTGTTTATTATCAAAAACCTAACCGACGTTTACAAAACACAAAAAAAAAAAAAAGAGAAAACTGGACACTTTCTTGATATTATTTTTCTAGCGGATGATTTTGCCTGTAAATAGCTTAAGATTGTATAAGTTAACATACATGCGTATATATAAATTATTGTTTAATATAGATTTATTTTGGTGCAAAACTTGCACCCTGGAAGATAGGGGTCTATCTAAGTAATTCTGTCCTTAGGCTTGGAGAGCTTTTATTTGTTGATAAACAAATGAATATATATATATATATATATATATATATCAAAAGAAAAACGCCACAGTGATCTTCTACTAAAGCCTTCAAAAAAAATGACCCTAGATTGTGAGAAATTCTCCTAGTGCTTTTTGTGCAGCTGTTGAATCCTCAAGCGTAATAATTTCAGTGCTGCTATCATTTATATTTTCATTCTAATTTTTGCATCAAAAGCAATATCTCATTCTGGATTTACAATTGAACATTTCAATTTTTTTTTTCAAACAAATGTTTAATTTGAGTGAAAACAAGCTCTTCATGAAGCTGCTGTGTGGTGCCTCAAGTTGCCTTTGAAGGTGGCTAAATATGCCTTTTTGTCACATTTTTTAAAATTGTATGCATTTATTTGTCTATATAGACGTATAAATGCATATAGACATGTATATAGATGTGTATACTGTACATGTCTATATCAACATATATCCAAATTCTAGGTATCTATATTGACATATATATATATATATATATATATATATATCTCATCTCATTAGCAGCACCGCTTATCCTCAGCAGGGTCGCGGGGATGCTGGAGCCCATCCCAGAAATCATCGGGCAGTGGGCAGGGGACACCCTGAACTGGTTGCCAGCCAATCGAAGGGCACACAGGGACAGACAACTCGCTCGCTCATTCACACCTCGGGACAATTTGGACCGGCCAAGCCACCTGAAATGCATGTCTTTGGAATGTGGGAGGAAACCGGAGTGCCCGGCGGAAACCCACGCAAGCACGGGGAGAACATACAAACTCCGCACAGGTAGGCTGGTAGCTGGATTTGAACCCACACAGGAGGTTCCCAAGACCTGAGAACTGTGCCGCACACGCGCTAACTACTGCGCCGCCATGTATATATATATATATATATATATATATATATATATATATATATATATATATTATACGTATAGATATATATATATATATTTATACATATATATATATATATATATATATATATATATATATATATATATATATATTTATACGTATATATATATATACATATATATATATATTTATACGTATATATATATATATATATATATATATTTATACGTATATATATATATACATATATATATATATTTATACGTATATATATATATATACATATATATATATATTTATACGTATATATATATATATATATATATATATATATATATATATATATATATATACCGTATTTTCTGCACTATAGGGCGCACCGGGTTATAGAGCGCACCCCCAAAAAATAGTTTTTGGTCCTATATCTTCCATACATAAGGCGCACCGGATTATAAGGCGCCACAATGGGAACGTCGACAAAACAGTCAGATAGTTTAGTCAAACTTATTACCCCCTTAACATTCCGAAAGCTTGCAAAAAAGCAAATACGTGTCGTAGACACGAGCGGATGCGGTGTCCGTACGATGTCACTCAAATGCATCGTTCCAAATATCATTTGGAAGGTTAAAGTCTTGGGATTCAAGAAATGCCAACCATTCCTTAGTTTCTATTTTCATTTTCGCTCGCAACTTTACTGTGCATATGACAATAAACACTTGGAATTGAGTTTAATTTAAAAAAAGACCCATCACAGAAACATCGAAATCACTCTGAAACAAGATACTGGGAAAATATATAGCCGGAGTAGCTCACCAAAGTCGTTGCGTTCGATAATAATGTGCAACTATGGTCCTCTTGTATCCGTAAGTGTAGTAAATCCAGGAGAGTAAAATATTTACAAATACAGAATGGTAAAACATGTTTGCTCTAACTGTAGACAACCAAACTTCACATTCATCTTTTTCGGCCAATTGCAGGCTTTGTTTTGATAAAAAGGATCCGCCCGCTTTACCTCCGAATAACTTTAGCCAATAGTGATCGATTCAAATGATGATTGTCACATTGGCTGGGAAATGAAACGCCGGCATAGGTATCCCAGCATACACCGCGGACCACATCGCCTACGAGGAAAAATCTAGTTGGCGGCTGCCTGCCTTTGTTGCGAGACCTTGCGACTTAATATTGATCCATATATAAGGCGCACTGTATTATAAGGCGCATGGTCAGTTTTTGAAAAAAATAAAGGCTTTTAGGTGCGCCTTATAGTGTGGAAAATACGGTTTATATATTTATATATGTATGTATTTACTCATATTTCCATTCATATAAACGTATAGCAAATATACGCCCATACATATATGTATATCTTTATGTATGTATGTATGTATGTGTGCATGTATGTGTGTGTATATATATGTATATATATATATATATATATATATATATATATATATATATATAAATACACATATATATATATAGTCGAGGTGCCCGCAGACCTGTTCTGGAAATAGATTACCATTGCTGGGTCACTGTGATTTTCTGGTAATATGATTGATTTTAGTGGTTGATTGAGTCTATTTAACCCTAACTCCAATAATTAACCTGGTAATAACATAATAAGTTGTTTTTATAGATAGGCATATCAAACTGGGTACCCTTTGCGCTAATTAGTAACCAAAAGTTCCTCTCAGCTTGAAAAAGGTTGGAGACTCCTGATATATAAGAATGTATATTAATTCATTATGCATCAATATTGTCAAATATAGATGTATTTATGCTTATATCCTATATATATGTGTATACGCAAATATACATCTTTATATAGGTATATATCTTTATACATGTATAATATATATATATATATATATATATATATATATATATTTTTTATATATATATATATATATATATATATATATATATATATATATATATATATATGCGTCTATATTTACATTTATAGACATACGTATTTTTACGTAAAGATTTTATTTATATATCCATATATATATATATATATATATATATATATATATATATATATATATATACAGGGTTGGGTATGGTTACTTTAACTGGATTACTTTCAATTACTTTTGGATTACTCCAATACCAAATATGCTAATAATAGACAAAATAAACTAAATATGAATAAAATTACAAAATTTTGTGCAGGCTTGGGGAGTAACGGAATACATGGAACGGCAAAAATGATGTCGGCGAGCTGTTTGGATTTATTTTCATTTTGTTTCTGTTGCATTTTATGTTAATTTTGCCGGAGATCAAAGAGATCAAAGCCAGGAGAGAAAGCTTACCACGTGTTGTGAGTCATAATTTTATTCATATTTAGTTTCTTTTGTCTTTTATTAGCATATTTGGTCTTGGAGTAATCCAAAAGTAATTGAAAGTAATCCAGTTAAAGTAACCCTACCCAACCCTGTATATATACATTTAATATATATATATATATACATATATATATATATATATATTTATAAAAAATATTTTTTCGTGCTAGTAACTAAATTGTAAATGAATCGACAGGGTTTTCACACTAGAAGAAGAAAAATCTGTCAATTTTATATAGAACTATAAAGTGATTGAATCTATGCATTGTATTCCTTATTTTTACGTCACTCAAGTAATTTGAGGATCTTTTCGGACGCCGGAGATATTTCATTGTAACTGACATAGCGCCGTGTTGTGTTGTTTTCGTCAATAATTTAGGCGGAAGGGGGCGGGGCTAACAAAGTTTATTTAGAGAGTACATGTTGACTATGCTAAGCTTTTGTAAACTGACAACGTTGTTCTTTTGTGTATTTTGTGTTTTCACAACATGCAAATCCATTTGTTGTATTTACGTTTGTATCTACAGATGAAAAGACCGGTTTTCATTTTGCGATTTTATGAATCGGAAAGAAAACAGCTGCACTTTTCGATATGCAAGAAAAAGGTTTGTACGTATTTTCCAAAACAAAAGACATCTGTTACATTTAACTTATATACGATGGAGTGACAATTGCTGTGTGTCGCTCGCCATTCTTACGACACTATTATGTTACTTGTTCTATGTATTCAATCATGAATAAATGTACTTTATATGTTGAAACTCTGTTTTGTTTGGATCATTTCTAAATAATACCATTAATAAGTTTTGAGATAGGGATCACAAGGCGAGATTGTCGTAAAAAACGTTAAAATAGTCTATAAATATTTTATATGTGTAATAAAATCATATTTAGTAAGTTTTACTTCTTTGTAATATATGTTTATATGATTAAATAACATTACAAATAAAAATATACGTAAAGGACGTTTTATTCACCTTTGGTGTGAGGTAGGTAACCTAACATGGTACAGTGGGGTACCGTGTGAATGCATTGGGGGGAAAGGTCGCATCCATATTCCAAGCTTAATTTCCATGGTTAGCATGTTTTGCTTACCCTTTAGCATCACTGAAAGTATTGGAACCCATAACTAATAAATACAGTACAGCAAATTTACAGAATTTCATTGCACTAGCTTTAAGTGTCTTTATTGAGCACACAACATTTTGAACTGAAGAAAGAGAAAGGCATTGTGGGAGGAAGTTCAGCATCAGGATTTTCATGATGCCGTGACACAATACCAATAGCAAAAAGGAACAAGGAAATTTAGATTACCTTCTGGGTCAATCTGCTTTGACATGACAGTGTAGTAGCAGGTGGCTGCATAAGGGGTAGGAGACAACGCTTTAAGAATTGAACTAATTTTAAAACTTACACATGTGAGGATGGTTATTTCCTTAGAAGACTTCCTTGATGTATTTGTCTCCTTATTTTTAATAATGGTCCTGATTTCTTGATCACAAGCTTCATTTCCATGGTTATCATTTTCTGAGGTAATTGCGTTTATGATTGGTGTACTGACACGTGCAAATGCCATTTTGCTAATAATACAATGCGACTTGTATTTCCAGATAATCTCAATCTTCTTTTCCATGGTTATTATTTTCTCTCTTTAGTATCACGGCAAGTCTTGGGACCCATAGCTAATAATTACAGTCCAAATAATACAGCATCTTATCACACTAGGTCACAAAATCTATATCCATGTTGGGCCTTTGACCATTGATTCATCTTTCTGTTGTTGTCATCATTGGCAGTTGCACAGTAATGAACTAAATTGCATTGGCTTGTCATCGTTCCGTGAGGATTAAAGGAAACTCCAGCGCCTGGACAATGACTCAGATGATACAGAATGGGAACCGTAACCTTTTTCAAAATAAACTTCCCTGCTGTTCAATTCGGATGTATAAAGCGAAGAGTTCCCTTAATATTTGGGTGAAAAAAGTTGAAATATAATTGTAAATATTGAATAAAGTACTGTCACAGCTCCTGTTGCACCATGTATTTACTACATTTTGTAATTTTTGTATCTTTTAGAATCTTTTTAATAGGTTATCTCTTACCAAGAAATCAATGTGAAAGCCGGCACGGGCCGGGCAAGCTTTGCAGTTTGCAGTCGAGGGTGAGCAGTTTGTGTGTAGGGAGTGCGCTATGTCGCTGCTTGGATGAGCCAAAAGGGAGAAAGGAAAAGCTGCAAGTGGGAATTGTAATTTTTTCTTTTGTGAGTCAAGTTCCCCACTGATCCTGTGGAGCTATAAAAAAGAGAAATGTCAGCAGACCAAAACCCCTCTAAAACAATTCTTTTAAATAAATACCAGTACAGTAGACCCCTGGATTACGGCGCCCATATATCACAATGTTTTCATGTTACGGGGTGGAATACGATTTTTCTTTAACCCGTTGTTACGGCCTTTTCTTAACCATACAACAAATTCTTCCACATTCAAAAGACAACAAAAAATCTAACTTTGTGGTTTTCGTCTGTAATGACGATGCCATTTACATCTCTAAAGCGCCTGCCTGCTACTGGTCAACGTCATATAAGATGCATGTCTGCTATTAGGTTTTCTTTACAGCCTCACGAAGATGTCGATATTGGCCGAACTCCTTCTCAAAAGGTTTCCTTTTGAACTCTTTTTGTGCTTCATAAAGACTTTGCAAGGGTTTGCAATATAATTTTGTAATTTCTGCACTGTGTCCGCTATGTGTCCCAAGCCTTGCAAAGAAGCCAAAGAGAGAAGCGATCATCAAGAAAAACGATTTACATCATATTATAAGCAAAATGACACTTGCACATATTACTACACTAATCAGGAACAAAAGTAGTTTATATAAAGAAACAAAGTCAAAGAAACAAGTGAAAACTCCTCCAAGTTATATGTCAAAGTGTCCTTGGGCAAGACGATGAATCCCTAATGCCCCCGATAGCAGGTAGTTGCCTTACATGGCTGACGCTGCTATTGGTTAGTTAATTTGTAAAAGGGAAAAATGTGAAGTCTACTAGTGATCCCAAGAGCCAAGAAGAGATCCGCAAGTTCAAGAGCATTCTCCATTCGGGCCTCGGTGCTGTGGAATGCTCTTCCCCCTGAGATTCGATCTGCAACCTCAGTGGAAATGTTTAAATCTAAGCTTAAAACACACTTCTATTCTATAGCATATGAATAACCTATATTTTATGTTGACAATATCTGTGTATTATTTGCCCTCATGTAGGTTTTAGATCAAGGTATGGTGTCATAAAAGTCTGTGGTTTGCAATAATCTGTGGTCTGTGCAGCCCTTTGAGACTCTTTGTAATTAAGGGCTATACAAATAAACATGACTCGACTCGACTTGACTTGACTTGAAGCACATTGTAAAGTGCTTTGGGAGGTCTTCATTGACTTGAAAAGCGCTATGTAAATGCAGACCATTTACATTTATAGCATCAGGTTTTAAATATAAATCAATATAATATTGAAAGCACAAACAACATTATATTTATATGTCAAGTCAAGTCATGTTTATTTGTATAGCCCTTAATCACAAGGAGTCTCAAAGGGCTGCACAGACCACAGATTATTGCAAACCACAGACTATGAATGTATTTTTGCGGAGTTTTGACTAGATTAATACATGTATAGAAGAGTAAATATATATTGAAACAACTGGTATACCATTTATAAAAAAAAAAAAAAAAGTAACGTTATTATTTATTTTACAACCCACCTCAAACAAATTCACCCACCCAGTAAAAACTGGTTGAAAAGACGTTCAAAAATATGCCAAGGTCCATACAACTGTCATCTTTATTTGGTTCAAAAGTTGAAAAAAATGAAGGGCTTAAAACATTTAAGACATATTTTTGGGTCAGAATTTGGAGAAGATGAGGTAAACAACAACGCACTGGTTGGAAAGACAGTAAAAAGATACCTCCATCCAACAGACGGCCATATTGAAAGTTGAAAAGTTAAAGGTCAACGCAACAATGCAATCTTTCAGAAAAACAGTTTTAAAGATGCCGATAATCTGTCCAAAAGAGATCATAATTCAGTTAAACAGTGAAAGTTGGAAACAAAATAAAGGTCTCTATCAAGAGAAAATGCCTTTTTTGGGTCAAAATTGGACCATTTCAGTCAACAGAACCAATGCACTCAGCAAAAACATTGAAATTACTTGAAAAAGACAAGAAGGTCCAGTCTAAAATAAATCTTTATGTGAATGTTGAAAAGAAAGATCTTTTTGAAGACGTTGAAAGAAACTTCGATTTGGGTTGCGTATTGGACCACTTTAGATGACAGAAGGCTGACGTCCTTCAACATCTGCAAAAACCTCCTGCAAATCAGACTGTTGTGGCAAGCGCCCTCTTCTATGCGGCAGTGTGTTGCGAAGGCAGCTCTAAGAAGAATGATGCCTCTCGTCTTAATGAACTGGTGAGGGAGGTGGGCTCTGTTGTGGGCACAGAGCTGGACAGCCTGACAACTGTAGCTGAGAGACGGGCACTGAACAAGCTGCTGCCAATCATGGATAATTCATTACATCCGCTACACAGCATCATCTCCAGACAGAAGAGCATCTTCAGCGACAGACTGCTGTCACAGTCTTGTTCCACTGACAGACTGAGGAGATCATTTCTCTCTCATGCCATGAGGCTCCTTAACTCCACCCGGGGGAGTAAAAGCCCACCTTAAACCCCAACCCCACATTTGCGTATTACCCTATTTTTATTAGTGTGTATTTTTCATAACACTATTTAAATGCTCTTTATTAACACGTTATATTGAGTATTTTTGTATTCTATATCTTTTGTTTTATTTTTTAATACAAGGACACTGCTGGAAGGGTGAATTTCGCTATGGGGATGAATAAAGTATCTATCTATCTAGAACCAACGCACTCAGCAAAAACAGATTAAAAGACATTAAAGCGATGAAAAAGACAGCAAGGTCTGATCCAAAAGACGTCTTTTGTGAAAGTTGAAAAGAAAAAAGGTCTATATCTGTCATAGTCGCCATGGCGCCCAATTGGTCCCCGCCGAGTGGCGCCAGGTTCTGTCACGGTTGCCACAGCGCCCAATTGGCCCCGCCCACTGACACCAGCTGAAACGCTTTGGCAGATTGCTACCGCACTACTTAAACGCGGTCTTGCGAGTTGCCTGGTGTCAGAGCGTCTGCGAAACTCCTGCTAGACTCTGTGTGATATGCCAAGTCCTGTGAATTTGCCTGTGTTTTGATCCTGTTTTATTTTTGGCCCGATTTGTTTGATTTTTGACCACTCCTTAGTTCTAATCTACTTCCGCGACAATCGATCCCCGGATCAAGTGTGCACGCATTCCTCCTCTTCCCAATAAATTGTGAGTAACGCTACGCGATTGGGTTCTCATTCCTATATCCTGTCCTGGTCCGTAAGAATATCAGGGGTGGCTAACCTGGTCCTGGAGAGCCGCACGTCCTGCATGCTTTGGAGGTTTCTCTGCTCCAATACAGGTAATTCCAATCACCTGGATCGTTATCAAGCTCTTACAAAGCCTGTTGACAAGCTGAAAATAGGAGTCACCTGTGTTGGAGAGGAGAATCCTCCAAAACATGGTTCTGCAAAATCATGGTGGAAGCACAACATATTCAGGAGATTTTACCTAAGGGTGTGGTCACAGGGGTTTAGCTACTACTGGCTATATATTAGGGTTTTTTTTTTTTTTCTTAAGGGGGTGCCTACATTTACGCTGCTATATAAGCTTTATATAAAGAAAGCTTTATATAGCATTTCATATAAAATGCTATACAAACCAGCTCGGTGGCCTTGGGGGTATGGCGCCCGCCCTGAGACTGGGAGGTTGTGGTTCAAATCTCGGCCGAGTCATACCTAAGGGCCCGGTCACACAGCCGTTTGCGTCTGTATTACGGCTGAATCACGACCAGAAATTTCTGCCCGTGAAGCAGACGCTGTTGGAGGCTTTGAGATCGCTATACAGATGAGATACAGCCGTGCTTTACACGCGGCAAGAAATTCACACGCGGTTGGCCGTGCGAAAAAGTTTTGCGCTGCTCAAAACTTTAGACCACGGGTAACCGCGGGCGGCACACGTGGTACACACGCGGATATGACGCGGTACAGACGCGGAACGACGTGCTACGGCCGTGGCCAGGGCGTGGTTACACGCGGATAGGACGCGGAATTTTAGCGGGTAATCGCGGGTGGAGCACGGTCATAGCACGTTTGTTCTGCGCCTGTATCGCGGCGTTATCACGTGAATTAGCGTGTGTAACGCGTGTGACGGTCAAGCGCCTTTCTCCGCGTATATACAGCGCGATTTGCCGAGCACACGTCAGTTGTGCTCGAGACGTTAAGGGGTGAACATGGATTCCCGTCACCGTAGTGACCTCGTTTTAATCCATTTTTATTTTTTACATTTCTTTTCATTTCATAACAAGATAATAAAATAAAAATGAAAAACTATTACAATAATAACATATTGGCTTCTTCTTTGGTGCCATAGCTTGAAATCTTCACGGGACTGTGTCTTGAGCGGTTATGATTTCTACAGCCCGGCTCGGCAGCTTTTATACCCGTGGTACACACGCGGAAAGGACGTCGAACTGACGCGATGTGGAAGCGGAACAGTCGCCGGCGTCTGTTTTGCGGTCATACCACGGATGAACAGCGGGTTGGCCAATTTTGCGCATTTTCTACCGCGGGCAACCACGGGCAAAAAAAAAAATCGCAAAATTTTACCCGCAATACAGACGCAAAAGGCTGTGTGACCGGGCCCTAAGACTTAAACATTGGTACCCGTTGCCTCCCTGCTTGGCGTTCAGCATTAGGGGTTGGAATTGGGGGCTCTGGTCACCTAATGACTCAAAACACCTCAGTTGGGTTGAGCAAGGGGGCTGGGAATCCTCTCTTCTGAATCAATCTCCCAAAAAGAGTCAGAAATGACTCTAGCCACCTCCCACTAGGGGGATATGGCTGTGGTGTATATATATATATATATATATATATATATATATATATATATATATATATACTGGACTGTCTCAGAAAATTAGAATATTGTGATAAAGTTCTTTATTTTCTGTAATGCAATTAAAAAAACAAAAATGTCATACATTCTGGAATCATTACACATCAACTGAACTATTTCAAGCCTTTTATTATTTGAATATTGCTGATTTTGGCTTACAGCTGAAAAAAACTCAAAAATCCTATCTCAAAATATTAGAATACTTCCTCAGACCAAGTAAAAAACATAATTTTATAACAGCAAAACTAAATCAAACATTTGAAAATGTCCATTGATGCACTCAGTACTTGGTTGGGAATCCTTTTGCACGGATTACTGCATCAATCCGGCGTGGCATGGAGGCAATCAGCCTGTGGCATTGCTGAGGTGTTATCGATGCCCAGGATGCTTCGATAGCGGCCTTCAGCTCATTTGCATTTGTAGGTCTGGTGTCTTTCATCTTCTTCTTAACTATACCCCACAAATTCTCGATGGGGTTCAGGTCAGGGGAATTAGCAGGCCAATCAAGGACAGTGATGCCATGGTCAGTGCACCAGTTACTGGTGGTTTTGGCACTGTGGGCAGGTGCCAGATCATGCTGGAAAATGAAATACTCATCTCCATAGAGCTTTTCAGCAGATGGAAGCATGTAGTGCTCTAAAATCTCTTGGTACACAGTTGCATTTACTCTGGACTTGATGAAACACAGTGGACCAACACAAGCAGCTGACATGGCTCCCCAAACCATTGCTGACTGTGGGAACTTCACACTGGATTTCAAGCAACTTGGATTTTGCTCTTCTCCAGCCTTTCTCCAGACTCTGGCGCCTTGACTTCCAAATGAAATGCAAAACTTGCTTTCGTCTGAAAAGAGGACTTTGGACCACTCTGCAACTGTCCAGTGCTTCTTCTCCATAGCCCAAGTCAGACGCTTCTTCCGTTGTCTTGAGTTCAGAAGTGGCTTGACCATGGGAATACGGCTATTGTAGCCCATTTCCCGGACACGTCTGTGAACTGTGGCTTTTGATACCTGGACTCCAGCTTCAGCCCACTGTCTTTGAAGCTCCCCCAAATTCTGGAAGCGGCTTTTCTTCACAATTTTGTTAAGGCTGCGGTCATCTCTCTTGGTTGTGCAGCGTTTCCGGCCACATTTTTCCCTTCCGACAGACTTTTTGTGGATATGCTTTGAAACTGCACTCTGTGAACAGCCTGCTCTTTGAGAAATTTCTTTTTGTGTCTTACCCTTCTGATGGAGGGTATCAATGATGGTCCTCTGGACAGCAGTCAGATCAGCAGTGATTTAGTTTACTGAACCAAGCTGAGTGTTTTTAAGGCTCAGGAAACCCCCGCAAGGTGTTTCGAGTTAATTAGATGATTCAGGTGATTAGTTGAATAGCCTACTTGTATACTTTTTCATGATATTCTAATATTTTGAGATAGGATTTTTGAGTTTTCTTAAGCTGTAAGCCAAATTCAGCAATATTAAAATAATAAAAGGCTTGAAATAGTTCAGTTGATGTGTAATGAATCCAGAATGTATGACATTTTTGTTTTTTTAATTGCATTACAGAAAATAAAGAACTTTATCACAATATTCAAATTTTCTGAGACAGTCCAGTATATATATACAGTGGATCCGGAAAGTATTCACAGCGCTTCACTTTTTCCACATTTTGTTATGTTACAGCCTCATTCCAAATTGTATTAATTCTACACAAAATACTCCATTATGACAGTGTGAAAAAGTTGTTTTTTTTTACTTTTATTGAATTTATTAAAAATAGAAAACTGAGAAATCACTTTTACATAAGTATTCACAGCCTTTGCTTAATACTTTGTTGATCCACCTTTGGCAGCAAATACAGCCTCAAGTCTTTTTGAATATGATCCCACAAGTTTAGCACACCTATCTTTAAGCAGTTTTGCCCATTCTTCTTTGCAATAAGTCTCAAGCTCAATCAGGTTGGATGGGAGACGTTTGTGCACAGCCATTTTCAGATCTCTCCAGAGATGTTCGATTGGAAGTCTGGACTCTGGCTGGGCCACTCCAGGACATTCACGGAGTGGTTCTGAAGCCAAACTTTTGAGATCTTGGCTGTGTGCCATGGGTCGTTGTCCTGCTGAAAAATGAACCTTCGCCCCAGCCTGAGGTAGAGAGCGCTCTGGAGCAGGTTTTCATCCAGGATATCTCTATATATTGCTGCATTCATTTTTCCTTCTATTTTGACTAGTCTGCCAGTTCCTGCTGCTGAAAAACATCCCCACAGCATGATGCTGCCACCACCATGCTTCACTGTAGGGATGGTATTGGCCTGGTGATGAGCGGTGCCTGGTTTCCTCCAAACATGGCGCCTGGCATTCACACCAAAGAGTTCAATCTTTGTCTCATCAGACCAGAGAATTTTGTTTCTTATGGTCTTAGAGTCATTCAGGTGCTTTTTGGCAAATTCCAGATGGGCTTCCATGTTCCTTTTACTAAGGAGTGGCTTTCGTCTGGCCACTCCACCATACAGGCCTGATTGGTGGATTGCTGCAGAGATGGTTGTCCTTCTGGAAGGCTCTCCTCTCTCCACAGAGGAAAGCTGGAGCTCTGACAGAGTGACCATCGGGTTCTTGGTCACCTCCCTGACTAAGGCCCTTCTTCCCCGATCGCTCAGTTAAGAAGGCCGGCCAGCTCTAGGAAGAGTCCTGGTGGTTCCAAATGTCTTCCATTTACGAATAATGGAGGCCACTGTGCTCATTGGGACCTTCAAAGCAGCAGAAATTTTCCTGTATCCTTCCCCAGATTTGTGCCTCAAGACAGTTCTTTTGACTTCATGCTTGGTGATTGTGCTCTGACATGCACAGTTAACTGTAGGAACGTATATAGACAGGTTTGTGCCTTTCCAAATAATGTCCAATCAACTGAATTTACTGCAGGTGGACTCCAATTAAGCTGTAGAAAGATCTCAAGGATGATCAGTGGAAAAAAGATGCACCTGAGCTCAATTTTAAGCTTCATGGCAAAGGCTGTGAACACTTATGTAAATGTGATTTCTTAGTTTTCTATTTTTAATAAATTCAAAAAAAGTAAAAAAAAAAACTTTTTCACATTGTCATAATGGAGTATTTTGTGTAGAATTTTGAGATAAGAGATTAAATTAATACAATTTGAAATAAGGCTGTAACATAACAAAATGTGAAAAAAGTGAAGCGCTGTGAATACTTTCCGGATGCACTGTATATATATATATATATATATATATATATATATATATATATATATATATATATATATAATAAAAGCTTTACACAGACAAGCTTTTGTTGTGTCAAACCGATGTTTCTTCAGTGTTTCTCAATTCAACATAATAAAATATCTGCAGAAATGTACTTGAGTGTACTCAAGTTTGTGACATACTGTAAAAGAAGTCTCTATGTGAAAGTTGAATAGAAAGAGAGGTTTTTATTGAGATGTTGAAATAAAACAGTCTTTTTGGGGTCAAAATTTGGACCAGAAGAGGTAAAAACAACGCACTCATTGCACTCAAGCCTCTCATTTACAAATCGCAAAAGTCGTTCGAGGTCTCTCTGTGTTTGCTTTGTTTTTACGATCAGCGTGAATGTGGGTCATGTTTTTTTTCTTTTTATATGCGGCAGTGCGAGCCCCGTCACTCCGGAAAAATTCGGGTGTGGACGCCTGCCAAGCACATATGCGATCCTTATGTTTCCCCAAACAGAACGAGGCCGATTCAGGACACAGCGTGAGAACGAATCGTGTCATCGGGTTCGCCCGTGCCTCGAATTTTCCAATTTTGCCTCTCGTTAAAGGCGTTTAAATATGTTACTCGTTCTTTGAGTCAATATTTATAATGTATGGTTTTGTGCAAAAAAATTCAAGAAGGTAAACATGTTGCAAGGCACATGCCAGGCCAGTAGATGGCGAAGTTGAAGAAAGTCACTTTAATGCAGTGCTTCTCAATTATTTTCTGTCATGCCACCTCTGGGAAGAAGAAATCCTCTTGAGTATAATTTGTTCTAAAAATTTGTTTGAATGAAATAGTTTGTATAATTACTAATACAAACTGTATTGTGAAGTGTAACTGAAAACTAAACAAAAAATAGTACCCACAAAATAAACAAAACTCTAATTTTCAAACAAAAAAAAAACTATCTGCCATAATTTCCTTACTTTTTTCCCACTAGCACAAATTGTTCAAAGGTTGTTTACAAAATATTAAGTTTTCTAAAACAGAACTCTGAGGTACACCTCAAGTTTGATAATTTCATTGTTTTCAGTTTGTGTTCTGTGTGTTAAATATAACCTTTAGAAGAATCAAAAAACTGTTTTATTTGTTAATGACATGTGCCTACAACAAAAATACTACTGCAGAAATACTTCAAAAATACTACAAAACTAAATATAAAGTCTAATTCCTCAAAAAGGACCTCATATATTATTTTGATTTCATTCTAAAAAGAAAAATATTGTAGAAATACAAAAAACATTACAATACTAATAATAAAGTGAAAAAAAAACAACGACACAAATAGAATAGAACAGATTTTTAATATATTACAAATATATTACAAATATTACAAAACATTCAAAAATACTACCATAAAAATACTTTAAAAATACCACAACAGTAAAACTATAATACAAAAACATTAATACAAAAATATTAAGATAGAAATACTACAAAAATACGACAGAAGTATTATGACAGAAATACTACAAAAAACAACTGCAGTAATAGTAAAATATTTTACAGATGTACTACAAACATACTACTAAGTAAATACTACAAAATTCCTTGGCAGAAATACTACAAACATACTACTGCAAAGATATTACAAATACAAATCAATACTCAAAAATATTACTGATAAACTAAAAAAATTAAACTATGTAAATGCTACAAAAATACTACAGAAATACTTCAGCAAACCTACGATTTTCTGACTGCATAAATACTAAAAAAATATATCTTATAAAATACAACTACAGTAATACTACAAAACAAAATATTTAGTTTTGTGCTTAAAACAGAGACCTTATATATTATTTCGCTTTAACTGTGATCATTTCAAAACATAATTGATGATAGGAATCTATTTAGAAGAAAAATAAGATATAAATATCTGCTTGTATATTTATGCCCACCCTTGGTATAACGGCACGGAGTGATTTATCGAATTAATTATAAGCTATTTTAAAAAAATACATTCTTGTAAAATTATGAAAAAAATAACAATAAAAATCCTAATCACTACACAATTCTACATTGCGATTTCCCCAGAGACTTTTTAGCGTATGTGTCCTTTCCTTGAGTGTTAGTGCGAGTACTTTTGCCACCTTGGCTGCAAAGCTAAAGAGAACCAGATGGACTTTTTTGTCTTGTGCAAGTTGGGAGGAGACAAAAACTAGTCAGGGAGGAGGCGGACATGTTTTTTTTTGTTCTTTTTTCTTCGGTCGCTAGCTTGCTTTGTGTCCCAATGTGAACTCCACCACACGCTAACGTGCTCACGTTACGTAATCACAAATAATACGGTTAACACACTCAACAGTTTACAGAAATCTTGGAGTGCTGAGGTGAAAGGTTCAGTAAAATAAACAGAATTTAAAACGACTTTAACCACAAGACTAAGCAAAAAAAGAAAATAAAAAAAAGTCATTGTATGGCGAATTCTAGAGGTGGAAAAATACTTAATTCATTTATATACAACTATTGATTCAAATCATAAACAAAATACATATACAATCTTATAAACATGATTTTAGGTTTAGAAAAGAGTAATTACACATCATGACAGAGCTTTTTTTCCATCTCTAGCCACTCACATTAACCATTTGGCTGCAGGCTATGGTTTGCTGCGAGATGCTATTGTTCCTGCTTCAAGTGCTACTCAGCTTCTACAGCTGTTCATGTAACCAAATGTTGCTGAGTTCTGTGGTATAGGCATCTAGTGTTTTTTTCATGGTTTCTTTCTGTAGCCACTCACGTTAGCCATTTGGCTCAAGGCCATAGCTCGTTGCTAGCCACTTCAGTTTTTGATAGCTGTAAATAAAACTTGCTTTGCCCACCCTTCGCAGCTGTTCATGCAGCAACATCCTGTGATTAATCTGGCGCTTGTCGTCTTTCTTTCATTTTCTAGCCATTCATGTTGCTTGGTTTCATGATCAGGCTCCTGACACTTGAGGAATTGTAGTTTGCACTTGCAATCTGCTATTGGCCTTTTCAGTAGGTTCTCCCGCTAGCCGCTAAAGATAGCCACTTAAACTAGGTCTGATTTAGACATCTGCCAATTCCTTTTCCAGTCTCCTTTTCCAGCCACTTATGTCAGTGGATTCCGTGCAAAGGATCCTGACGCTTGACTAATTCTGGTTTGCTCTTGCAGCCATTGAATAGCCTTTTTAGTAAGTTTTCCTGGCAGTAGCTAAGGTTAGCCGGTCACAACAGCTTTGACCAACTCCAGCTATTGGCTCTTTCCAGCCTCTACGGGCGGATTCATCTGGCTTGTTTTTTGCTGTTGTTGTTGTTGGTGGGGATTAATAACACTCAACGTCTTTTCCATGGCTGAAATTCAGAAAAATATGGAAGAGGCCTTTCCAAGTGGGATCCTTCAGGCTTCCGTGGTGTGTCTTGTTTAAATCCACACGCTTCAACACATACATTGACCTGAAGTGGTAATCTTTAATGTACTGTCACTTTAAGAAACTTCTAATGTGATCTGCCAACAAACGGCAAAAAACACCCCATTCCCGCCTCTTTATTTGTATGTTTGGCCTCTCAGATATAAGAAGACATGAGCTGTGTACGCTTGGTTGCTGTGACTTGTCCTTGTTTGGGGTATTCTTATCCATTGCACGATGTTATGGAAATTAAGTCAAGGGCAAATAATTAAACAATACAATGTGAAACCTTTAACAGTTTGAAAATAAGTAAAGATCTTCTTTGCCATCGAATATGTATTCTTTTTATAGATTACTTCTTCTACATAACTGGTTCGGAATGAAGTAAAGAGCATCTAAAGTAAAAACTGTACATTACTGGGATATTTCACTTGAACCGGGATATTGCACTTAAAACTGTAACATTCAGCTTGACAATTGAAAAATCTTACATCACACAAAATGTAATCAATCTGCATATATCGGCGTACAGTGACACGGGCCGGGGGGTATACAAAAAATGAGGACATCATGAGGGTTTAGATGTTTTCACTGCATTACCCAAAACTAACAAAATTCAAATATTGCTCATGACAATTTCCAACTCTAAGATCCATGTCTGCTATTGGTTGTCATTAAAATGCTGGTGTACTATTTATCACAGAATCGTGAAAATACAGATATGCTCTTGGCTGAATTACCTCCCACAACGCATTTCTCTTCAATCAGTTGAGATTTGCGTGTTTCATAAAAATCTTTTTATACTGTATTTATTCCCTGTGTGTTATAAAGCTTGCAGTGATCCTAAAGGGGGGAAAACCCCTGCTATCCATTAAAACAAAGCAAGATATACAAAGAAAGCTTATTCATTGTATTGCTATGGGCTATGGCTGTAACCAATCAACAATTGGAATATTTTTGAAGAATAAGGAGGCAATTATAGCAAGAACATCTTGGGCATGACAATCCTCACAAGTGTAAGATCAACAAACAGTCCCTTCTCAAAGTTTCTTCATTTTCCTCATGTTGAGGTTTTTGTGTTTTTCCTTGACCTCATCTAGGTTTTAGATCAGGGGATGGTGTAATAATAGTCTGTGGTTTGCAATAATCTGTTATCTGTGCATCCCTTTGAGACTCCTTGTGATTAAGGGCTATACAAAAAAACATGACTTGAAAAAGTTATGGAAAAATAGTCAAGTGTGAATATGTACACGTCCAATGTAAAGCCTTTGACAGTACAAAAATAAAAAAAGCATAAATAACTTTTCTGCAATGAAAAAAGATCTTTCTGCATAACTGTTTTAGAATTAAGTCAAACCATCTAAAGCAAAAACTGTACATAGCTAAAACATTGCACTACAACGGGATATTGCAACAAATAACCGTGGTATTACACTAAGAACAGAGACAATGTGTTTCACGACTCCGGTTTAGTGTGTACCGCTTGGCCAGTGGCTCTCACATTGGGACATTTGTGCGGCTGAGTCGCCCGCCTGCGTGGGTAGACAGCCAAAATAATATAAAGTAAGACTAGGCCCTAGCTTAGATAAGTCAGACCTCTTCCGCATCATGCTGAAAAAGGCTCCACACCTGTGTATTCAATCTTTGTGGGATACAGTAAATAGTTCAACGAGAACATGCAGTCTCCTGGTTCTTATTTCTATAAAGCGAGCATTTACGATAAAATCACCGGGCTGAGGTTCAGGCCGAACCTTACAGAGTCATGAACTTGACAACCCGCTGTCGTCCCATGACCAAAACGTAAACAAAAGAACGCTTCACGGCAGCAAAAAAAAAGACGGAAAATAAAAAATGAGACGAGCAGCAAGCTCGCCTGAGCTCTTACGACATGCGAGTTTTTTTTTTCTATTTTCGTGGCACGTCTCGCCCTGGGCCGCCTGGCGTGATTTATACTCGCTGAGGATTTGCGGTGAGCTGCGACTGGCACGCGACTTCTGGAATGTCCTCCGGCGGGCTTTGAGTGAGGGGCGGGGCTTACCACAACCAACTCTAAAACGAGAGCCAATGAGAAGACGACGCAGCGGGGCTTATTATGTGTTAACCTGAGGGCAAAGACCTCCCCATAAGTCACGTGTGTCAAACATGCGGCCCGTGGGCTGGATTTGGCCCAACATAGGTTTTTAACACACTTGTGAAGAACATAATGTCAAAGCTCTCTAGAGTTTTTTTTTAATGACTTTGTTATGGGTTAACAGAAAAAGTGTTAAAATCTGCTGGGTCAAAAATATACATACAGGAACAAGTATGAGCAATTTTGGTGACTTAGAAAGTTGTTTCAGTGAAATGAGCTTCATAGCATGGCCTCTTAACTTTTTCTGAGGGAAAATGAGTGACTACAGCTGGTGACTTCTCTGAGGCCATTTAAATAGGGCTCCAAGGATGCAAACACCCACAAATGCTACAATGAAGGTCAAAGGAACTCAGCATGGATCTGAAAAAGCGAATCAAGTCAGGAAAGTCACTATGAGCCATTTCAAAGCAGCTGCGGGTCCCCGCTGCAACAGTGCAAACAATTGTTTGTAAGTATAAAGTGCCTGGCACTGTTTTAGCTGCTGAGAGAAAATTGGTCAGGACGGTGAAGATTCAAGCGAGAATCACCAAAAAGCAGATCTGCCAAGAATTAGAAGCTGCTGGAACACAGGTGTCAGGGTCCGCAGTCAAACTGATGTTTTGCATCTCCATGGACTGAGAGGTCCCGTGCAGGAAGGAAGCCCTTGCTCATAAAGCGGCACCTAAGGGTTGATTGCAGTTTCCCGCTGACCACACGGACAAATATGAGATCTTCTGGGGGAAAGTTCTGTGGTCAGACAAAACAAAAATCGAGCTATTTGGTGACAATGCCCAGCAATATATTTGGAGGAGAAAAGGTGGCCTTTTAACCCGAAGTACACAAACCCTACCGTCAAGCACGGTGGTATTATGCTGTGGGGCTGTTTTGCTACCAATGGAACTGATGCTTTACAGAGAGTAAATGGGATAATGAAGAAGGAGGATTATCTTCAAATTCTTCAAGATATTCTAAAGTCATCAGCCCGAAGATTGGGTCTTGGGCGCAGTTGGATGTTCCAACAGCACAATGACCCCAAACACACATCAAAAGCGGTAATGGAATGTCTAAATCATGCTAGAATGAAGGTCTTAGAATGGCCTTCCCACGGTCCTGACTTACACCCCATTGAGAACTTGCGGACAGTGCTAAAGAAACAAGTCCATGTAAAAAAGCCTACAAATTTCACTGAACTGCACCAATTCTGTCAAGAGGAGTGGTCAAAGATTCAATCAGAAGCTTGCCAGAAGCTTGTGGATGGCTACCAAAAGCGCCTCATTGAAGTGAAAATGGCCAAGGGAAATGTTACCAAATATTAGCGCAGCTGTATGTATATTTTTGACCCAGCAGATTGGATCACTTTTTCTGTTAACCCATAATAAAGTCATGAAAGAACCAAACCTCATGAATGTTTTTTTGTAACAAAGAACTACCTGTTCCAATCACTCTCAGATAAAAATCAGTTCAGATTCAGATTCAGATTCAGATCTACTTTATTGTCATTCTAGTACACGTGTATACAGAACGAAATGTCGATACATCTGACCCGCACAGTTTCCTCGAATGTACAGATATAAGTAAAAGTTGTATTGTATTATGGCTACGTATAGTATTTTACCATAGTGCCGATAGTGCAAGAGGAGTAGCTAACCAGATGTGCAAAATGGGCATTCAGGTTAACAAGTCAGGTAAACAGTAACATTAACACTGTAACAATAACGCTGTAAGTACAATAGTGCAGAGAGCAAATGTGCAAGGAGTGGCAAGCTATAAAGAACTGCCAGTAGTGCAAAAAGTCAGATTAGCAGCCGTTTAGATTTAGGTTAACTATATGTTAGATTGACCATTTAACAGTCTAATGGCCAGGGGGACTAGACTACTGCGGAACCTGGTGGTCCTGCACCGCACACTGCAGTACCTCTTCCCAGAGGCTAGCAGAGTGAACAGTCCATGATGGGGGTGAGAGGGGTCCCCGATAATGTTCTTAGCATGGGATAGGCAGCGCCTCTGGCCAATGTCCTGAATGGAGGGAAGTGTAGTCCCGATTATTTTCTCTGCTGTCCTCGTTACCCTCCTCACACTACCCCAGTCGGTAGCGCTGCAGCCTCCACACCACACAGAGATACAGCTGGTCAGGATACTCTCAATGGTGCCCCTGTAGAATGTGATGAGGGCGGGTGGGGGCAGGTGGGCTCTCCTCATCCTCCGCAGGAAGTACAGGCGCTGCTGTGCCCTCTTAACCAGTGATGCAGTGTTCACGGACCAGGTGAGTTTGTTTGTAATGTGCACCCCTAGGAACTTGATACTGCTGACAACCTCCACAGCCTTGTTGTTGATGCAAAGTGGGGCATGGTTGGGCTGGTTTTTCCTAAAGTCGACAATGATCTCTTTAGTTTTGTCAACATTCAGGACCAGGCTGTTGTCCCTGCACCAGGCCACCAACTGCTCCACCTCCTCTCTGTAGGCCAGGTCGTTGTCGTCCCTGATGAGGCCCACCACTGTTGTGTCGTCAGCATACTTCACGATGTGGTTTGTGGCGGACCTAGGGGCGCAGTCGTGTGTCATCAAGGTGAACAGCAAGGGGCTCAGGACACAGCCTTGGGGGGAGCCCGTGCTGAGGTAGATGACATCTGAGATGTTCTGACCTATCCGCACTGATTGGGGTCTGTCACTGAGGAAGTCCAGCAGCCAGTTCCGCAGGGGGGTGTTGAAACCCAGGAGTCTCATTTTGTCTACCAGATGTTGTGGGATGATGGTGTTGAATGCTGAACTGAAGTCCAGGAACAGCATCCGCACATGGGTGTTCTTCTCCTCTAGGTGTGTCAGGCTCAGGTGAAGCGCAGAGGAGATGGCATCCCTGGTGGAGTGGTTTGTCCGGTAGGCAAACTGAAAGGGGTCGAATGAGGAGGGGAGACTGGAGGTGATGTGCTCTTTAACCAGTCTCTCAAAGCACTTCATTATGATAGGAGTCAGTGCAACGGGCCGGTAATCGTTGAATGATAAGATCTGGGGTTTCTTTGGCACAGGGATGATGTTGGCAATTTTGAAGCATGATGGTACTTTGGCTTGGTCTAGCGAGGTGTTGAAAATGTCTGTTAGTACACAAGCCAGCTGATCGGCGCACTCCCTAAGTACCCGCCCCGGAATGTTGTCCGGGCCTGGAGCCTTCCTTGTGTTGACCCCTCTCAGGGTCTTTCTCACGTCGGTTGAGTCCAGGTGGAGTGCTCTTTCGTCCTGATTTGGAACCGCTTTCGCTGCAGGGGTGCCGTTTTGTGCCTCGAACCTTCCAAAGAATTTGTTGAGGTCATTCAGAAAGTCCATGCTAGTGTCCTGCACTGGGGCGGTGGTTGGCTTGTATTTGGTAATGGCCTGAATGCCTTTCCACATATCCCTGGTGTTGGTTGTATTGAGGAAACGTTCCTGGATTTTTTGACTGTGCGTTCGCTTTGCTAGTCTGATAGCACGGTTCAGGTTAGCCCTCGCTGATCTCAGCGCCTCCTTGTCACCAGATTTAAAGACAAGGTTCCGTACTTTTAGTTGTTTGCGTATCTCAGCAGTCATCCAGGGCTTCTGATTGGCACGGGTGCATATAGTTTTGGTATTGCTGACGTCTTCTGCGCATTTACTGATATAGGCTGACACAGAAATGGCGTATTTTGTTGTTGTAAGTGGCAGCCGATTTAAACATGTCCCAATCAGTGCAATCAAAGCAGTCCTGTAGTGCCTCCATTGCCCCCTCAGACCACACCCTCACCTGCTTCACTGTAGGTTTTTCTCTGGTCAGCAGGGGCTTGTATGCTGGAATTAGCATAACAGAAAGGTGATCTGATGAGCCAAGGTGGGGGCGGGGGGCTGCTTTATATGCACCTTTGATGTTTGTGTAGGCCAGGTCTAATGTGTTCCTACCTCTTGTAGCAAAATTTACATGCTGATGGAAATGCGGGAGAACTGTTTTCATATTGGCCTGGTTAAAGTCCCCCGCCGCAATAAAAATGCACTCGGTGTAAGCATGCTGCAGTTCACTCACAGTTCGGTAGAGAACGTCCATTGCCTCCTTCGTATTAGCGCTGGGGGGCACGTACACGGCAGTAATGATGGTCGCGCTAAACTCCCTCGGTAGGTAGAAGGGTCTGCAGATCACCGTCAAAAGTTCAATGTCACGTGAGCAGTGATTCGAGATTATCTTCGCATTTCTACACCAGTTGTTGTTTGTATAAATGCATAGACCGCCACCCTTGCTTTTGCCGGTGAGCTCGCCGCTTCTATCAGCGCGGAAAGCAGTTAGCCCCACAATGCTAACAGCGTCATTCGGGATAGATGAGTTTAGCCATGTCTCCGTCAGAATTAAAGCACAACAGTTCGTCAACTCGCGGTTCGATGTGAATTCCACTTGTAAATGGTCCAGTTTGTTGTCCAGGGAGCGGACGTTGGATAGGAAAATGGATGGTAGAGGCGTTTTGAAGGGTTTGGCCTTCATGTTGTAGACATAACTGGAAACCAAAGAGAGCCATGACATTATATTCTTCACAAGTGTATGTAAACTCACGACCACAACTATATATATATATATATATATATATATATATATATATATATATATAGCATTACTCTCAGCATCAATCGTTGACCAGGGATAATGGATCGTGGCCAAAACATTGCACAATGGCACGCTTCAGTGACCTGAACCAGAAAAAAAATGGGCTCTGCCCGGTCCCTTCCCCAGCAATAGTCAACGAGGATAACGGATTGCAGCCACAACCCTGCATTTCGTTTGAGGCGGGCCAGAGCAGCACGCAAAATTCAAATATTGCTTTGGATACTAAGCTAAAATACATGAACTATCATACCAATGTTAGTTTTTATAAAATCATAGGTTTGTATTCGTTAGATACATAGTGGAATCCCTATTTAGTTCGCTGCAATGTTTGTCTGCCATCTTGTTGCATGCTGTGACACTGGTTTTCGGTCATATTAGACAACAGTCCCACCTGGTGGTCAGATACTACACATTGTGGATTTAAGAGAAAAGCGTAGTGGGAGATAGTTCAGCGTTTTTATGATGTTGTGACACAAACTAGTAGCAGACCAGCATTTTAAATGACATCCACCAATAGCAGACAGGCATCTTAGATACAAAACTTGTCATACGCATGAACACTGCAATGTTTGAATTCTGTAAATTTTTGCTGTAAAGAAGGGCTGAAAAAAACTCTTACTATAAAGTGAAAGTGTTGTTAGCTGGGGTTGCCTTATCCCGAGGATCTACTCTACCAGTGACGATATCGCACATATAACAAAAAGTGTTTAGCTCCGTGACTGAAACCAAACACACCCGTGACCTGACAATATATATTCATCAGTCTATCCTGTGTTGCAACAAGTCATGAGTGTTTCGCATCAATGGTGGTGCAAAAAAGGTACAAACCAAACTCATGAACTTATTCAAAAGCCAGATTTTGTGCCGTAGAGCGCTTGTTTACCTTTTTTTTTTTTAACGCAGGGGACGTATGGGTTACCTGAGCTCTAAATGAGTCATCACTTGTGCGTGTGTAACCTTTGAAAACAACACCGACCATGGTCGTCGGCGGCGGCAACACGTGTCAGACGAGTTACGTACGATGTTTACCTATACGCTGTTTTACACGTCGCGCGTTCAGCCTCGATAAACATCCGCTTGTGGTTTGCTTGTAGGATTTTTGGCATGAGATACGGTCACAGTGATATCACCATGGAGGGATACAGATGATAGTGCTGTGTATTATTTATCCTTTGCCAAGAAAACAAACCTGTATTAGCTTTACACATGGAACACAACAATGCTAGTTTTTGGCATTGACCATAGTTTTCGGCATAGGACATGACAAACCTAGTTTTCTCCATAGAATATAACAACACTAGTTGTGTGCATTGAACAAGACAACGCTAGTTTTCGGCATAGAGAGAGACAACAAAAGTTATCCATATAAAACAAGATAATGCTAAAAAAAAAAGTTTTCAGCACAGAACAAAACACTTTTCGGGCATAAAACAAGGCTACGTCATCTAAAATAACAAATGTTTTCAGCAGAGAAGAAGACATTAGTTTTTGGCATAGAACAAAACAGCGTTAGTTTTTGACAAAGAGCAATGCAACGCTAATTTGTGGCATAGAATAAAACAATGTTAGTTTTCATTATATAACAGGACAATGCTAGTTTTCCCTATCGAACATAGAACAAGGGCATAAAACAAGGCTACATCATTTCAAATAGAATAATACAAAAAGCAATTACTGCTATGATTGGCCCAAATATGTAAATAGCATTAGTTTTATATATTTGTACATTTTTTTTCCTGCCCCCAACCAAAAAGCTGCTCGAAACACAGCTAGCTGGCCAGAGGTAATACGAAAAATCGGCCACAATAGGCCAAGTGAACGTTTGACTGGCGCCGGTTAGCTTGATTCGTTTGCCGTTTCTGGGAAGACGGCATGCGTCCTAATGAGAGGAACCAAGGTGCATGCCTGTGCATATGGCGGTGCAAATTAAAATGGCTCCTGCGGGGCCCGCCTCTCTAATTGGCTGGCCCCGTGCCCCCGGCCGGGTCCTCAATTACTAGGACGCTCTACCGCCACCCTTGCTCCGCCCCCCACTTGGTCTCAGTCAATAACAAAGAAATTCAATTAGGAGCGTATTTTGGGATGAACGCCTTTTTTGGAGTTGAAAACTTGTCAAGAGCATTCAGGATTTCACACGAACACATGTTCCAGAATCCCGAGCCAGTTTATTTGGTTTCATTTTCGAATTGTAGATAAATGAGTTGTACAGTGGTGATAATAAAGAGTTGCAGAAGAACAACATACAGAAGCCAGAGACTCGTGCTGCATTCAAGAAGGCTGGGAGCTCTAAATTCAAATTCAAATTCAAAGCGATCATAAAATGTAAAAAAAAATACCAAGAATGCACATTTATAAAAGAAAAAGAAAGATTAGAAAAACATTTTTTGTCAGTTGTACAATATTACTTAAATAGGAGTGGGAGTACTGGCATCAGGAGAAAAAAAAAATTAATTGATGTATATCAGGAAAAATTATTTAACTTCACAACGGACTTGTAAATAATAATAATAATAATAATAATAATAAAACATGTTTCTGTACAATATCACTAGTCACAGAAATATGTCATGCCACATATCGCGATCGCAAAAATCTGAAATGAGAAACCTGAAAACCATAAAGCCGTGATAGCTCACCAATATGTCCCTTGGGAAATCAGCTGATGAGTTGAATGTCCACAAACATGGAGTCCTTACTTCCAGTACTGTCTGGTGAAGCCAACCGTGTCAAATATTTACTGTAAAATACACGATAATGCCAACAGATGAAAAAAAAAATCCGCCTAAAAATATTTCTGCATATTTATTGTTCTAATCCGTTTATTTTGACACACAATTCTTGTTTACAATTAAACAGACTCGTAAAATTATTTTCAATATTGCCCTTACACTCTGGCCTTTTGATTGATACCACTCATGACCAATAGCAGGCTTTTTTCACGGTCGACAGCCCACATTAGCCAATAAGGGCTTGTTTGATCAAAGTGAGATCACCTCCTTAAGCTCTGAATATCCTCAGCCAGTAGTAACCGATTTAAATGATGATTGACACATTGGTTAGCCAACGAAATTCGGAACAGAACGTTGCAGAGATATTCAATGTGTATTCAAATTAGACCCCAAAATCAAAGTGATTCACTTTTACACACTTTTCTTACACGCAAGATTGCGCAATAATTGATTGACCTCTGGGAAGAGAAGTCAAACATTAACAAAGCTTTCAAAATGGCAAAAAAAAATGGCCAAAGTAAATTACACAGTTGAATAGGTTTTATAGCTATAAACTGGTCATCTCCAAAAGGCAGCTTTTGGAAATGCCCAAACATACCGTTTGAAAAATGTGTAGAATACAATGTTTAGTTTTTCAGAATTGGATCAAATTTTACAAGGTACCAGATACTACTTCAAGCTATTGTCCCAAATGTTTTCCAGCTAAGATGCCCAATTGCCCATGTTACAATCATCTGCAGGCATTTAATTGCAAAAAGAAAATCAGGTGAAAATAAAAACCTTGTATTTCCGTGTGTTCCAACTGAGGTTACTCAATGTTAGTGATTAATTCAGTTTGGAAGAGAACTTCAGTGTTACCAATCAAAAGAGAGCAAAACCGTCCATATTCTCCAAATGGTTCAAGAACATAATTTAATTTAACGTGGGTACGTCTTGGATTCGGATTTTGGGCAAATTTTACAGGAACGTTAAGGGGTTAATCAATGGTGTATCAAGTCAGAGAATTAAACCTTTAACTTTTGACAGCAAATAAACATTGTTCATATAGAAGTTGTTAGTAGCAGTTATATCAAAGGAATAAATCAAATTACAGTGGACAGAAGCAAATTTAACAGTATCATTTAAACAGTATCAATTAAAGTCAGAGCAGATTTAAAGCCTTGACTTAGAGTTTAATAATAATGATGATAATAATAATAATGATAATAATAATGATAATGATAATAATAATAATAATAATAATCATAGTAGAAAAATAAATGGGATAGTCTGCATTGGCGTGCATACTAACAGGTTATCATGTGTCACCCGTCAACTAAACAAGTCATATTAACGTCTCTGACTGGCATTATTATCTCATCATGGTGAAGATGAGGTAAAGGACAGAGAAGGTCTTGCGGGACAAGACACATCGTCTCGAGTGACTCAACCAATAGGGAGTAAGAACGCCCCGTTGTCTCCGTGGCGACACATTTGCAACACAATCCGCAAGGCAGAATGCCTTTACCTTAGCATTTGATTTTCTCTAAGCTACTGAAAACTTTGTCTTCACGTCAAATATGATAGATCAGTGGTATGAAAACAAAGAAATTCTGAGTGTACTGTATACGACCTTATATGGATGAGCTGGTTGTCGTTAGCGTGGGGATGGTAATTAGCATTGGGAATACCACAGGAAGTAGAAGAGAGTCCAAAAGGATTTGGTCGGTGATAAGTTTGCAAAAACCCTATATCTTTCAGGAAATATATACATCATCCAAATTATTAAAGGAAAATTATTGTACTGTATTTTTCAGACCTTTTGTTGAATTAGAGCCCAAAAAGAACAAATAGTAGAAAAAATGTGCAAAATCATTAATATAAGAAAAGAAAAGTTTTCGGCATAGAACAAAGCTACATATGCTTTCGTCAAAGAACAAGACGACACTCACTAGCTTTTTAGATTGATGACTAAGAATGTTGGTTTCCGCATAGAACAAGAAAGCAATATTTTTTGGCATTTTTCTGCATACATCAATAGGACACAAATTTTCAGCATAGAACATGACATGGCTAGTTTTTGGCTAGAACAAAGCAATTTTACTTTTGAGCATCGATAAAGGCAACACTATTTTTTCTGCATAGAACAAAATAATACTAGTTTTCGGCATTGGACAAGACAACCCTAGTTTTCACCATAGAAGATGGCTACATATGGATTCAGCATAGACGAAACAATGCTAATTTTTAGCATGGTACAACACATTTCTTGTCTTTGGCCCAAAAAATGATGGTACTTTTTAACAAAGAAAAAGACAAAGTAAAAGATAATTATGCTTCTAAATAACAAACAAACATCTGGTTGAAGATCAGGGCTTGAAGACAAATATACGCCACTAACTGATTTATTTCAAAATGTTTATCAAGCTAAAAGCAAGAAAAAATTTAGATGTCTCAGTTTTCAAGTAGAGATTTGTTGATTGAACTTCACTACATTATCTCTGCAAAAAAGTGGTATGTAAATAAAAACTATTGGCATGGACTACTTGTGTTTAAGTGCAGTTATACGTCTTGAATGACTATAATATTGGAAAAAAAAAACGTTATTTAGTGTAGAGAGGATCCAAATGTGTCCACATGTCAGATTTTACAGTCTTTAAAGGGGACAAGAAGGTAACAAATGACGCTCCGTAGAAGAAGGAATTGGAAAAACTGGTAACAAATACAAAGTCCATTGTCAAGACCAGAACAGAGACAGGACCCACTCGCGTAACGCTTCTCACAGTTTTATTGGGAAGAAGGGAAAGGAGCGCACACGCGATCCGGTGATCGCTGGTCGCGGGGAGTAGGTTCTTTAGACACAGAAGTGTGTCTTCCGTTGCGAGCGATGACGGAAAAAACGGGTCAATTGCCGGGGTGGAAGAGCAAAAACGTGATCGGAATAAAAAAACGAATCGTAATTCGGGACGGGAGAGCAGACGTGGTCTAGCTTAAAACTGATTGTAACAGGAGACTAAGAGGGGCAAAAAACAGGACAGGGGAAAAGGGCTTGCCGTGTAAAACAGAGAATCGCAGACGGACCGGCAAAAGAGGACTGACAGGACAGGGTTTAATACTGACAGGGAGCCAATCTGTCAAAAAGCTGCAGCTGGCGCCACACAGGCGTGGCCAATTGGGCGCCATGGCAACTATGACATCCATAAAATGGCAAGGGTGAAAAAAATAAAATCTTATTATAAAGTAGAAAGGCTTTTAGGGCTTTCTTGATCGCAGTCCAGGTGGGCTTATCATTCAACGATTCAACAATGAGTGGCTGTCAGTTTTGCCGTTAAATACCATAGTACCAGATGTGCCCAATTAGGCCATCATATCAATTGCACCCTCTGGCTAGCATTGGTGTGCTGGAACCTCAAAAAAATCAGTGTTCAACCCAAATAATTGAGTCAATTTTGCTGCGGTATTCGAATAAAAAATCCGAATCTAAGTTACCTGACCACGGTCGAACGAAGGCGTGGCCAAGTAAGCTAGGAGGCCATCTTGGGTGATATTGCTTGGGTCAGTTGGTATCATTTTGAGAGAGACGAACTCTCTGATGCCACGTGTTGAGAATTGATAGTGGTTTATTGTGTTTTATTGTATTTTATTGGCTTTTTTAAATAATGGTCCACTTGAAAATGAGTAATAAGGAGGGATAAAAAGAGGAAAATTGTGAAAGCAGCGCTTGAGTTGATGACATTTTTGCAAAATACGAATATGGTGTAGATTCATATCTATTAGGTTTAAACTGTATTATATTAAAATCATAATCATTATTTGCATACATTTACACATATTGTATCAATATTTTGTCTATTTTGTAATGCAAATGAACATATCAAAATTATACTATTATTAAACATGGGAAAAAATGTCAGCATTCGAACGTGGTTCAAACTAACAAAATAAAAAAAATCTACAAAATCCTTTAATGAACAAGGAGCTTTTAATATGTCACAGAGGCAAAGGACGTAATGTTAACACCAAAGAGTTCGTTTTTCAATCAAACATTTAACAGCCATAACTGACGCAATGTGTATTTTACAATGTACAAATTTAAGCTAATCAAATTTCAGAACAGAAACAAGCTTTGTTCCCTTTGTAATCGTTGTGGGAGAACGGTCGCCACCTACGTCAACGGCAACCAGATGATAAAGGTGCTGTATCTGAGCCAGATCAGCTATACTACCTGTTTAATGTGGGGGAGCAAACCCATACCACATAAAAACAGCTTGGATATGGATGGGTGCTACCAGGATGTTCTTGCCCCAGACACACCACAGAAAGAGGTCCCCCAACGACCAAGGCAATTAAGGGAAGCAAGAATTGAGTATCACTGTACATCCCCAAATACCTTGTTCTACACATTCAGCATATTCACCTGCAAAATTGTCTAAGAAAAACCGTAAAACTGAAAATATATCAGAGGAATTTTTCGCACAAACCATCTCAGGGAAGCTAGCAATCTCTATTTGACATAGACGCCAAATAGGTGAATCCCCATGTTTGGTATGGCTCTTCAGGGGTAAATCCTGATTTTCATTTGAAAACATTATAAGAAAAATGAGAAAATCTGCTTCGAAGGAGGCTCAGCAAGATCCTCAGACTGTTAGCTTGATCAAAGATGTCCCCCGAGCTGTTGGCGGTGACCACCTGGCCACCACCCTCTGGGAAAAGCTCCAGCTCGGCCCGTCAATCACCCGCTGACACAACACTGCATGCTGGGAACCCTGTTTCGAGCCCGCTGGACACCTGCGACCCGCCAAGGGGAAAACAGAACGTCTTCAAGGCGGTGAGATATTTTGCTTTCCACCTGCTCCTGACACCAGACCCCTCGTCCCAAGTCAAGTCAAGTCATGTTTATTTGTATATCACAAGGGGTCTTAAAGGGCTGCACATACCACATATTATTGCAAACCACAGACTATTATCACACCATCCCCTGATCTAAGACCTACATGAGGGAATGGAAAAACTCAAAACCTCAACATGAGGTAAAAGAAACCTTGGGAAGAGACCGCACATAAGGTAATCCCTCTTACAGGTTGACCAGGCTGCAATGGATGTTGCAATATCAAATAATACACAGATATTGTCAACGTGAAATATAGGTCATTCATAAGCTATAGAAAAGAAGTGTGTTTCAAGCCCAAATTTAAACAGTTCCACTGAGGTTGCAGATTGAATCTCTGTATGCAGAGCATTACACAGCCCAAATGGAGAACGCTCTTGAACCTGCGGATCACTTCTTGGCTCTTGGGATCACTAGGAGACCAGTCTGAAGAACTTAGGGGAAGACTCCCACGTTCTATGTAATTTATTTTAGTGATTCTGACATCCAGTTAGTGGCTAGAGAAAACATAGTAAGCAGAGGGGCTTGTGATCTTTTGAGCAAACTTAACGTAGCTCCCGCTTTTTACTCCATTTCCTTCCTTCTCATGTGCAAAATAAAAAATTGTCAAGGTGTGCACCAACCCGGCCTCAAAGTGAAAGCTACACAGGTCTTGCCTTACTTAAGACATGGATTTGTTTTTGGTTTTCATGACTGGTTTTATTTTCTCTCTTGACCTGAATCGAAAATCGATGCAGAGAATTTGGTACATTCTGATTGTAAACTATGTGAAACGGTAGTAAAACTCTAGGATAGTAGACCAGATGTCTTTTATGGTTTTTAAAAATATTCCTTTAGGATTGTCAAGATCCAAACTGAAAGAAACGTTGCAGGAGCCTCAGCTGTTACACTTACTTCTGCCTCCATCCACGCAAAAAAACAGAACTGTCTTGCAACGGTGGGACCTCACTTTGACAAGTCCGGACAAGGCGGCCCTTTTCCGTAGCCAGGGTGCCCTCGGGCGGGACGACGCTCAGGGACCTCAGGTCGGAATCCCTCGGGTGCTCCGACGTGGGAGCAGCTGGAAAGGCTGTGAAACTCCCTAAGCTCATCACCAGCCACCCGATTGGTTGCCAACAAGCAGATTCTTATTTCAGAGGTACAGTTAGCTGAGAATATAGAAGACCCCCGGGATACAGTACAACATTATTATTGCAAGGTTAAAAAATGTGTATGGCGGGGATAGAAACCAATTTAGCTAACATGCTCCAAACCCCTGTTACTGTGATACCCTCATAAATGAGTGGGAGAACTTTATTTTACTTTGAAAAGATAAACACTTTATTTTGAAAAGTATAAGAGCCTTAAAAAGAACAAGGTTTCTATTGTTTTATTTATCTATCTATGTGGCTGATAACCTAGAGAATTTACAGTATTGCTGCAGTGTGTTGACATAGGGGTAGGAACCTTTATGAGGTATCTGTTCACCGGTGTGCTTTTCGGCGTGAGTCACTTCCACCCAAATCATATCAGTGAATGGATTCAAGCACAGTGGTTTACATACCTGTCAACCTGTCAGAACCAGAAAAGATGCAAGACCCAATCGCGTGACGTTCTCACACAAGCTCTTTATTTTATGGGAAATACACGTTTGGAAGCCGGTCTGGCGTGGTAGGACAGGACGCCAGAGACGGACGGACGAGATCGATAACGGATCAGGGTAACGAAAATAAACAGGAAAAACTAGACGGGAACCAAAACTGGAGAAACTAACCAGCAGGACAAGAATAAACGTAAAACAAAACTGGAACCCGAAATTTAACAGTACAAAAATAAAGGGGAACAATACCGGACTGCAGATATCACAGGAAAACAGGACAGGACCCACGTCTTGTGGGGCAGATGTTCGTTGACGGGCTGACACTGAAGCAAGAGAGCGCTGAGCTTTATATACTCAGACAGTCAATCTCTAAACGAGCCGCAGCTGCGCCACACAGGCGGGGTCAATTGGGCACCATGGCAACCGTGACACACACAGGCAGGGCCAATTGGGCACCACGGCAACCATGACACACACGGGCGCGGCCAAGTGGGCGCCATGGCAACCATGACACAACCTGTAAGTTTTTGCCGTACAAAGTACGTTTATTATGCATTTTAAGACGTGTACAACATACAGTGGAACCTTGGTTTTCGAACGCCTCTCAGGTCGAACAAATCGGAGTCCCACCAAAAATTTCGAGAAACTCTTGCTTCGCTGTTCGGTCAAAAAAATCGGAGTTCGAAAGCCAGTAATGCGTGAGTGCGTACGCTAGGGTGCGATGCTGAGCGGCGTACGGGTGTTGATCGCTCTTTTCGTGACCAACTGTTATCACGTGCGGACGTTCTTTGTTTTGCTTTCGCTTTTGATATAGGTGTACGAAGTGTTTTAGCCCCTAATTATGCCTCCGAAGAAAGTCAGTGCAAGCAGCAAAGTTTTAAGAGAAAAGAACATCCTTCCAAACAATAATTTTCCTTCCTCCTCCATCCCTCTTCCCACCGTCCACCTGCGCCTTCTGCTGACCAACACAAAGGTAAGAAATCCTATTCATAATTCTTTTCTTTATCCTTTTTTTTTAATTTTTACACGTTCATGTTAGCGTAATCTTTCGTACGGAAGATTACAATAACGCAAACGTACGATTAGCCTGGGTTAGCTTTATGTTTACGTTAAACATTCAAGGTAAACATTCAGGGTGTCGGAACGGAGCCCAACATTCAGGGTGTTGGAACGGAGCCCCCTTTCCAATGAACCGCTCACCACTTGTTGTGGAGACCCGGGTGCTAAATGACTTGTAAACAACCTGATTTTTTAAATTTTGACACGTTCATGTTAGCGTAATCTTTCGTATGGAAGATTACGATAACGCGAACGTACGATTAGCCTGGGTTAGCTTTATGTTTACGCTAAACATTCAAGGTAAACATTCAGGGTGTTGGAACAGATTAAAACGATTTACATTATTTTTAATGGGAAAAATGATTTCGGTGATCGAACAAATCGGTTTTCGAACAGAATGGATTATTACTTAGTAGCCAGTTCAGTTTCACCTCTATGATGCAAAGGTGTGTCCTTTTATATATTTAACCACACTTAAAAGTTTGGAGTTGATAGTTAAAAGAGAAATGGATAAGTGTGCACTTTTGGTATTTCATTGAATACTGTAATATGATGGACAAGATGAACACATGTGGAACTTTACAAAGGTTTATTTTTTTATGATTACCTTGTTTAGATATTTGACTTATCTATGGAGAATGTTTGTTATTTATTATTGAAGAAAATCAGATCAATGAATGGATTCGAGCAGAGTGGTTTGCACAGCCTCATTCCAACACACAATCTCCTTATTTCACAGAAACCCTGTGGGTGAGGCCACTTTGAATCAATATTGTAGTGTGGCACTCGGGGTAATCTGGGACCCGTAACACTACCAGAGGTAAAAATACAATACATTGTTTTCACTTAACAAAATGTAAGATGTTTTCTTTTGCCCCTCTTTACCTCATTTTCCCCACTATATAGCATAAAAAACTAAAAAATTCACGTGCTGAAGAACTAATAAAATTCAGATTTTGTGGTGTTTGTGCATAGGGTGAGTTACGGCTCTAAGATGCCCGGTTCTCATAAGTGCTTGTCTGTTATTGGTTTCAATCATGAAAACACCTCCCACAATGACCTTTTCTCTTTATTCAGTTCAGAATCTTGTGTGCTTCTTTGCTAGTGTGCAATACAATACAGTTATTTTCTACTGTATTTATTAGCGATGGGTCCCAAGTCGTGCAGTGATGCTAAAGGGAGAAGCAATGATGTAACAACCATGATAAACAAGCTTACCCGTATCAATGGATGGTCAGGACTTTCATTAAAAATAAGGAGGCGATTCAAGCATGGAAACCTTCTCAGGGGATAACAACTTTTAAAATTAGTTCTTTTTTTAATCAGCTGTCACCATCTCCTCCACACTCTGCATCCTTCCACTACTTCACTGGACCAGGTCAAGTCACCAGAGTGCCTGGAGGTAATCCATGCAGGCATGGGGAGAACATGCAAACCTCCTATGGGGAGGCTGCAGTAACTGGAATTTAACTCGTACCTTGGATCCATGAGGCTGCGCGCTAACCACCCACCGGCGTGCTTCCCATGTATATTTGTGTATAATATTATTTATCCGATATTTATGCGATAAATAATATTATATTGCACATAAGTAGTACTTACTATGTACTGTTTTGTTATTTTAATCTTTTTATCTGAGGTACTGAGATCGGAACGCATTAGCTAATTAGCATAGGTTTTTCATTCCCCGACATACGTCAATTTCACTTAGCGATATCCACATCAGAATGGTTTTAATGTGGCGGTCTACTGTATTAGGCTTTAGTCTATGATCTTTTATGGCCTTTTTTATGCTTTTGCTGTTTTTACATGTATTTCACAAACATTAATGCAGAGCCCAATTTGTTCTCCTAGAAGAAGGGAAAAAAAGTAAAGGGTGCGAGCAGATGCAGTCTTGAGTCTTCTGTTTGGCTGACTCATGGTCTTCGCCCACTAATGCAAACTGGCTTGTTTCTACGGCAACCGTCCTTAAGCAACAATTAGCAACTTTATGTTTTGAGATGCCGTCCACACGACCGTTATCAGTTAGAATACATCAAACTCAGACGAAACCTTCCGAAACTGAATAATAAGAGAGACTTCTTTTTTTTTTAATCATTTTTTCTTTCAATCGTCATGCATCTGTTTGGTTATTTTTAAGTAATTTGGACTTTCTTATGCCATTCAACACATCTTCCTATTTGAACAATTACTTCAGCTTTTACCTAGTTAAGTGATATCTAGTTTAGTTTGTACAGCAGCTAATTTGAAAACTAATTTTCTTGTCACTCATTTTATTTGTTAATTTCATGCATAACCTATTCAATCAGCTGGGTGATGGGTCAGCTAGTTAATTGATCACTTGTTAGACAACTAGGCAGATAGTTAACAAAGAGATCGGTCAGGATTTTAAATAAAAACAAGTTTTTGTTTTCTAACCATGAGTAGTTGGTCTGGTAGGCGTTTCAGCTGTGGCTAGTTAGTTAAAGTACAGGTCCTTGGTATTTCCTGCTTGGCTTGCCTGTCACACCTCCTCCAGTGCCTATGGCTCAGCAGCAGGGTTGTCAGCTAGGAACCACCAATCCTCAATATTTCTCTTCTTTAATCATTAGAACGTCTCCTGGTAGCGGAGCAGTGACAGGGATGTCTCCTGCCACCCCTGCAGCTGAGAGATGTAGTGTTTTAGGGGGGTTTAGGTGTTCTTTCCCTAGCTCCTGTCCTTCCCCCTTAACCAGAGCCAAAAGCTGCTCTTCTCGGCCTTCTCTGCCAGATCCTTTATTACCGTCTTCAGTTTTTTTCCTGTCACTTCTGCATTCTTCAGGAGGCATGTTGCCGACTGCCCGATGTAGCCTCGGCAGCCGACCTCCACCCAGTAAATCGTCGCCTTCCATCAAACTTCCCGAAACTCGGTAGCCAGCTCCGAGTAATTGGCTCTGTTGCGCTTGAAGGCGGCCTTTATTTCCCCTTCTGAATGAGGTGCACCACTCCTTTTTTGGTGGACCACACTACATTGTCAGGGCGGAGAAATGTTATTATGATCTCCATGAGGAACTAAAGCTGCCTTTAGAGGTCAACCCTCATGACCCAGTCCTGGTCTGGGGAGAAGGGCCGTGGTGCCTCACTCAACCTGGTTCTTCTTTGTCGGATTGTACGCTCCACTTTCTGCCAATGGAGACCTTGGTCAGTTAATGCTTTCAGCTCGTGGACAAGCCTGGTCTTTTCCTACGTATAGTCCAGCCTGAGAGACTGCAATGGGAGCTGCAGTGCATTCTTCCAAAAGAGACCAGGCAACGCAGCAGTATCAGTTACTCTGATGAATGAATTGACTTTTCCATCCGTCTTACTCACAGCGGATGTGAAGATCTCACTTATTTTTAGGGGTCATGTTAACCTCCTGTAGAGAATCATTTGGTAGCACCTTGTACTTCCCAGAAGAATTGGCTTTGGTCGGTCTCTGCCAAGTCGTCCGGAAGCTGTTTTATGACGGTCCTCCCCATCTGTTTGTCAGAAAGCTGTGCTTTGTGGTGCCTCCCCAGGTTTTTAGGGGCTGTTTCGCCAAGAGGGGGATTTTCTCTAGTCTTTAGTGTATTGAATCACGGTTCGGTTCAGAGATCACTTAACCGGATGGGTCGTTGGCACCAATGAAGACACAACTCTAGACAGGTTTTTCAATTGTCGATGTTCCCTGGCCTGTTTTTGGGTTGTGGCAAAGTTCGCAACAGTCCATTCCTTAATGTTGTCAGCCCAGTTCTTTTTCGGTCTTCCTCTCCTTCTGAATCCTTGGACTTTGCCTTGCAGAATTATCTTGGTCGGTCCAGATGATGTTGTGACGCGACCATACCACTGAAGTTTCCATCTGTGCACAGTTGACAACAGTTCTTTGTAGGGTCCAATGTATTTTCTGAGGGCGTTGCTCACTGTTCTGTTTGTCACATGGGCTAAGTAGCTGATGCCTAGAAATTTCCTGTAGCATCGCAACTCTATGGCTTGGATTTTCTCTTCCAGTTTTGCTATTAGAGTCCATGTCTGGCAAGCGTAGAGAAAGATAGAAAAAAACAGCGCTTGCATTAGAAGTGCATTAAATAGCTGTTTCAATTAGCTGTTTAGTTCACTTGTTTAGTTGGTTGTGACTCACGGATTAAATTTTAGTTAGAGGCTAGTTACAGGTCAGCTTACCACTTGTCACTCATGATTTCTTCAACTGGTCAGTCTTTCACGCAGTCTAGTCCTAGTGGATTGAGTAATGAGTTAGCTGGTGTGTATTTAGGTTATTAGGTGGTTAGTTTGAATATTGGTCGTCTGTTTGAAATAGATAATATAATCAATATCTTAGATAACCAAGTAACAGAGTTTGTAACTGAGATACTTTATAGTAAAAGTAACCAGTTACCAAGGAAAGGGACTATTTTTGTTACTTTAAAAACTTATGAGTTAAAGAATTTGAAATTTTCTTAGCAGTATTTGAATCTGTTGAAGAGATAAGAACAGATAGCTGGTTGTGTTATAGAACTGTGTAATATGTTTTGCCTCTCACCAGCAACAGATTTATTCTACACTAGAAGTGCAACAAATACCAACAGTACCGAATATGATAAAATAACAAATAGCCGTAAACCATATAAAGTGAGTTTAATAAATCAAATCTAACTCGAATTGTCCGTCGTAGTGATGGGAATTCCGACTCTTTTTCAAGAACCGGCTTTTTCAGCTTGGATCTCTAAAAATAGTCTTCATGTTTTTTTTTGTATATTCCATATATTACCATTTGTTATCCATTATTATAGATAACTTAAAAAGGGGAAAACTAGAGCAAAATTAACACTTATAAACCAGGGAACATAAATAAGAATAGAAAACAATTTCAACCTTTTCTATACTCAACAAGGGGGGCGTCACGGCGGGTGAGTGGTTAGTGCCTCCGCGGCACAATTCTGAGGTCATTGGATCAAATCCAGCTACCAGCCTGCCTGTGTGGAGTTTGCATGCTCTCCCTGTGCTCGTGGAGAATTCATCCGGACACTCCGGTTTCCTCTCACATTATAAAAACCTGCATTTCGGGTCAATTGGCCGGCCCAAATTGTCCCTATGTGTGAAGGAGCAAGTGACTTGTCTGTCTCTGTGTGCCCTGCGATTGGCTGGCAAACAGTTCAGGGTGTCCCCTGCCCACTGCCCGAGGATGGCTGGGAAGCGGTGCAGATAATGGATGAATGGATATACTTAACAAATTCAAAGTCAACAGCACATAATCCCTGAATAATGCACTTTGACCAATAACGAAAAAAAGCGTCTGATTTTCTCAAACTAAGACAATTACAAAACCGTTTTCATGGATACCATATCCTACGGTTATCATTTACACAATGTTAAAAACAGATCAAGTTTTTTTTTTTTTTTTTTTTTTTTTTTTTTTTTTTTAAATTGCAATTCAGGTTTTTATCTGACTTCCTACTTTTGGGGGATTATCCAAGTAGACCTTCTGGTCTGGAATCAACTCGAGGGCAACAGCTAACGTCCGACGAAGCAAAGAATGCGACGACCTTTGGCTCGCATGAATGGCAGGAAACGTCTACATTGCCAGCCGCTTTGCTAAAGACCAGTGTTGGGAATTACACTGTTTTAAATACAGTGACGCAGTTACGTAATGGTGTTGTTTTTTGTTTTTTTCAGTAACTGGGAAATCTAAGGCAGCACAGCGGCGCAGTGGTTAGTGTGTGTGCGGCACAGTTCTGAGGTCATGAGATTGAACCTTCTGTGTGGAGTTTGCATGTTCTCCCTGGGCTTGGGTTTTCTCCGGGCACTCTGGTTTCCTCCCACATACCAAAAACATGCATGTAAGGTTGATTGGCCGGTCCAAATTGTCCCTAGGTGTGAATGAGCGAGTGAGTTGTCTGTCCCTGTGTGCCCTGCGACTGGCTGGCAACCAGTTCAGGGTGTCCCCTGCCCACTACCCGAAGATGACTGGGATGGGATCCACCCCCGCGACCCTACTGAAGATAAGCGGTGCAGATAATGGATGGATCGATCGATGGGTAAATCTGACTAATTATTTTTTCCGCCGTTACAACTATATTGACAGTCAAAAGCAGTGCGTTAGTTTGGCTGTGCGGTTTTCCGTGCTCCTTCAAGTTGTTTACGTCATGTCTTTTCATAGTTATATAGCGATTCACATGCAGTATTTACTAAAGCGCCAAAAGAAAAGGCAAATGAGGACTTAGTTGCCAACAATGTGAGCTATATAATAGCTGGTTCCCTCCAAGGCGTCACTTTCTCTTGTGATTGGTCAATAAACATTTTCTGTGATTTTGTGTTGTTGACTTAAAATTTGTTCAACACAAATATGGTGGGCAGCACGGCGGCACAGTGGTTAGCGCGTGAGCGGCACAGTTCTAAGGTCTTGGGAACCTCCTGTGTGGGTTCAAATCCGGCTACCGGACTTCCTGTACGGAATTTGTATGTTTTCCCTGTGCTTGCGTGGGTTTCCTCCGGGCACTCCGGTTTCCTCCCACATTCCAAAGACATGCATTTCAGGTGGATTGGCCGGTCCAAATTGTCCCTAGGTGTGAATGAGCTAGCAAGTTGTCTGTCCCTGTGTGCCCTGCGATTGGCTGGCAACCAGTTCAGGCTGTCCCCTGCCCACTGCCCGTGATTGCTGGGATGGACTCCAGCACCCCCGCGACCGTACTGAGGATAAGTGGTGTAGCTAATGAGATGAGATTAATATGGTTAGAATTGTTTTGTGTTTTATCTTTTTTTGTAGATTTATAAATATTTTAATTAAATCTGTGTTTTTCAGTGTTAATGTTTTTATAAAATTGTAAAGTTTATTCTTTTTTCTTCTTTTTCGCTCTTTCCTTTTGTTGTTGCATTTTTTATTTTGTTCCCTTTTTTATTTTTGTCTTCTTTATTTTTCCCTCTTTTCAAGTTTTTTAGTTTTTGCTCATAAAATGTAAAATATCGTTGACATACAACTTATTTTTAAAGTAACGCAAATAGTTACTTTCCCTGGTAACTAGTTACTTTTACTATGAAGAAATAGAGTCACTAAATCAGTTACTTTTTGGAAGAAATTGTGACAGTGATAACTAATTACTAGTTACTTTTTTAAAGTAATGTGCCCAACACTGCTAAAGACTAAATGTTTGCTTTTGTGACATCTTCTTAAATGTTTATTGTACTGCAGAACCCAAACCAAAACCAGTCTTCGTCCTCTCCTGTGGCAGTCTTTTAGGACAACTGGTCGGGTGGACGATAGGTGACTCACAAACTTGTTTGAACTTTTGGCTGATTAGTGCACGCCCACATATGCACACTCACACATAAATATACAGTGAAGAAAAAAAGACATTCATTTCATCCGGCTGTTTTCTTTGCCCTCCTACCCAGATCAACTACTTACTTGCTTGCTTATTCAGATGCAGAGATGGATAAAGTTGCTAAAAATTTTACTCAAGTAAAAGTACTGTTACTTTGGAATAATAGTACTCAAGTTCAGACTTTGCCGTACTTACAAACAAGATACGTTCCGGATGATCGTTTGTAAGTTGAATATGTTTGTAAGTTGCTTCAGTGCTATATTTTGTATGGAATGTATGTTTAAGGTCTATATAAGTATGTTTAAGGCTTGTATAAATAACCTGTATAGTTTTGTACTAAAAATTAAACATTTAATAAAATAATATGCTCTATAAAGATGAATAAAGTTAAGTTGAACGTACTTTTGGAAGATGAGCTTTAAGAGTTGGGCAACTCCTTCCTCCGTGGTAGAAAGTGGCCAAAAAAAAGCGATCCAACCATTTTCTCAACCGCATCAGTCGTTCTTATTTCACTTACATTTCAAAAGAAATGGCTCGCCTCTTCTTTACACTTTACACCAACTATATTGAATGGATGCACGATATATTAAACAATAAAAATGTCAAAGCTCTTAGTGCTCTAGAGATACAGTATAGTATGGTTACACACAAACTGGGAAGAGGAAGCCGTATTTCTTCTTCGGGGTGAATGCTAGGTGACCTCTCACAGCGCCACATGCCGGTAGCAGCGGAAAGAGGCACTAAAGTACTGTCCTGTACTCGGAAAGGGGTGCATAATCCAAAATCTAACTTACAGCAATGTCCGGATATTTTTCGACATCCAGAAAAAAGTGTTTGTATTTACCGTTTTTAGTAGTTCGTATGTAAAAAAGTAAAAAAGTAGTAATCAAAATAATTACTTGAGTAAAGGTAAAAAAGTACTTCATTTTAAAAAAACTTCTCACGTACTGAGTAACTGTAGCATTGTCTTCTTTAGTGATTTAAAAAAACAAAACAAAAACAAGAACCATTAAATCACATCCCCAACTCATTAAAGTCCATCCAATCAACAATAAATTACACGTCAGTGTAATTGTAAGTCTGTGTACCCAGTTTCTTTGTGTGAACCCTCTGTGGATTAAAAAACTATATGTAAGGCTACAGCTATAAACATGACGCATTCGGTAAACTAAAAATATAACGTTCCTAACCATGCTTACAAGTGCCACTTGGTGGTTGTTTGGGTCACTGGTCAAATCTAATGGAAAGAAACAAGGTCTCTGACAAAATAAATGCGCCCGAGCAGAGCCAGACAGACGCTTTAATGTAGCCTAATGTAGTGGAGTACGAGTACAGTTTCTTCTCCACAAATTTACTTAAGTAAAAGTTGGAGTATAGTGATTTGAAAATACCTCTAGAGGTACAAAATGTCGCAAAACTTCCTCAAGTAAATGTAATGGATTAACTCGTTACTACCCACTTCTGGTCAAATGGCTGTGGCTTGTAAACTGTTACTTAACCAGTGACATAATGGAATATGTGAGTCAGTCACTGAAAATTTTGATTGAGTCATCTAACTTTCTGGCTCAATAGGTGGGATGGTTTATCCGTTAGTTAGTTGCATGTAGGTGACTGTAAATTGTCTATTTATCAATAGTAGGTATCACATATCAAGTCACTTTTCGAATGTCTTTCTTAAAGTAATGGCACAAGATACGAGTAGATCGATCTCGTTGGTGACTAATGGACATTTGTCCTTCATAATTTGCGAAAAAAAACACCTATTGGTTTGCTTATTAGTTAGAATTGTTGCTATTTGTTTAGTTACTTGATCCAACAGTCAATCACTAATTTGTGTATATTCAGAATATATCAAGTTGGTTTGTTACATGTTGGTTAGGCTGTACTAGAGGGAAGATTGGGTCTAAAAAAATCCATCCCAGCCCGACCAGGCCTGCGGGTATATAAGCCCGAACCCAGCCGAACCCGACCGATTAACTTGATTTGAGGGACTCGGCTCGAAGCAAACCAGAAGCTTTATTGGCGCCGTACGTACTTTCATGCCAAAGTGTGCACTTCGGCTGAGATAGACAGCTTAGGGTTTACTTGGGGCGGAGTCCCTCAAATCAAATGTACACCTTGAAGTGCAGGGCCACAATGAACGATTCAGCGCCGAAATGAAACTGAATGAAATGGCACAGAGAAGAAAATCATATTCTGCAGAATATTTGTCTGAAAAGCAAAAAGAAAGTTTGTAAAGCTTGTAAGAGATTGGCGAGAAGAGGAAATGACGCCTTACACAAGCCACAAGGGAGTTGGTGTAGGAAAAAGAACGAGTGACGGTCTAGGAGTGTATACTGTACATTGGTGGTGGTGTTGGTGGCACTTAAGTGGGTGGGCGCACATAAAAAGACAATAATATGCTCAGATTTGGCATCAGTCATTGAAAGCATTACGTCATTTAATTACGCAAATGGGCAGGAAATATCAAATTGGGTTAACACGATCACAAAAATACATAGGAAGTGGAGGCAGGTCACATTTTGTTGGGTGCCGGCACACGCAGGGATGCAGGGGAATAAAAGAGCGGACAAGTTGGCAAAAAGGGCACTGGGTGCACATAGGGTTGAAATGCATGTGGCCATTAGTATAGAGGAATGTAATTGTATAATTAAGAGGGGATACTTAAAAAATGGCAGAGCATGTGGAATGGAGAGATATGAGGGTGACACATGTATAGGATTCAATACAATGCTAGGTTAGCAAATGCAGAAGAGTGAAGACTGTGTTGACACATTTAAGGATTGGACACACTGCCTTAAACAAAACATTGAAATTGATGGGAAAATATGTCACTAGATTGTGTGCCAAAGGGAAGAGTCAGTGGAGCATAAAATAATGGACTGCAAGTACGATGTTCAGATGGAGGAAATGATGAAAGGGCTGATGGAAGAAGGAGTAATGGACTCATCAATGAAAAGATTGCTAGACCTGAACAGTGGGCCTCAATGGAGGATTCTCATACATTTTTTAAGGAGTACAGGAATTTTTAACAGGATTTGGGAAGTGGAACAGTGACGAGGATGTGGTGATAGGGGCCGGTAATGCACCAAAGAGATGGATGCTAACAGACGAAAAACCCCAAGAAGAAGAAAAAGACGTAACCCACGTAGAGGTGGAAAGAGGAAGCGGCGCATCTTTTACTGTGACACAGAGGATGAAACTTTATTTGGATTTCGTGATTTGGAGTTCAATTGATAGTTTGGTAAGCATGTTCTTTATAATAGAGTTATCTGAGTAATATAACTTCAGTGCAAAAGTACGCCTTTCGGCGCCGAACTGCAGCTGTGTTAATTAAATTTATTGTTACTTAATCTTACTTAAGTAGAAGTAAAAAGCAGTCATCTAAATAATTACTTGAGTAAAAGTAGGTGCTGTTGTGATTGCCTAAGTGAAGTGACATGGGACAATCGTTTGGCGCTCCACTTCCTGATTGGCTGACGTTCTCCACTTAAGCGTTCTGCGTCCAGAGATGGACGTCTGGGTATACTCTTTGTATCCCTGAGTGCTTCGCCAGACTACAAGGTACCCACGACTGCTCTTGCCGGATTCATGCCTGCCTTCCGTTTTTGACCTGTATTCCGTTCGACAATTTGCGTCCTACTCTCCCGTCCCGGCCATCGACTTACCGCTCAGCTGTACTTTTTGTCCACCCATCAAGGAGCTGCAATTCTGCCCAAAGAGGCTGACGACCGACAAGCGTCGACGTCCCAAGCCAGCTCCAACAACTCTTTCAAATAAAAGCACTATTGCAACTGATGCTAATGGATCCGAGAGTCGGTTCTGGTTCGTGTCAGGTGCATGCTTTGCAGATCATCCATTTAAAAAATCCCTCAAAAACAAAACAACAACAAAACAACAACAAAACAAAGGATTAAAGAGAAGCTCGGTCCAGCCTGACTTAATGATTGACATTCTACTTTCGGGCCAGGTTCAGGTCGGGTTCATGCCCGGCCCCAAGATCTTACCTCTAGGGCTGTACTATTTTAGTTATTTGTTTAGTTACTTGATCGGTCAGTCATTTATGCATTAGTTTGGCGGTAGTTAGTACTTTAGTCATTTGTTTAGTTACTTGATCAGTCATTTACTTAACGGTTGATAATTAGAACTTAGTAGGTTGGTTTATTCTGTGTTGGCTCGTGGGCTTTTGTTCATCGGTAAAACAGCTAGTCTGTGAATTTCTCTCTAGAAATTGGTTGGTTAATATTTTAGGGATTTGGTTTATAACTAGAACCTAGTAGGTTGGATTGGTGGCCCCTGGTTTTAGTTGGCCAGCCAGCTCGTTAGTGGTTTACCCACTGATCATTAAGAAAGCCAGTTTATTTAATTAATAGATAGTGGCTGACCAATTAGTTTCTTGCAAGTTAGATTTTTTGGGTTAGGGTTTATATTTGCTAAGACAGATAGTTGTGGTGCTGGAGTTTATCCTAGCAAACTTTGGGCAGTGGGCAGGGAATACCCTGAACTGGTTGCCAGCGAGTCGCAAGTGAATTATCCATAGTTAAGAAAGTCATCTGATTAGATTATGACATGGTGCTTGACCAATTAGTCTGTTACGTTTTGGGTTAGTTTGTTGCCAGTCTGTTGGTAATTAGTAGTTTGGCATGTACTTAAAACCCTCGTTTTATTTCCTCTATTGCTATTCTGTCAGTTAATAGTTTAGCTAGTTGATTGATGGGTCAGTCAGGCAAGCAGATAGTAGATATGATATGAGTTGGTCAGTAATTTGCAATAGAGTTAACTTGTAGGCATTTAGGAAGTCATCAAGTGTAGTAGTTGGTTGGGGTTAGAGTCAAATTTCTAACTAGTTTTATTAGTTTTTAGTTGTTTTGGGCTGATAGCCATTTATTAGTTGTCAGTTTCAAGTGGCAGCAGGGTGGTTTTGGGTCACACTCGAGCAAACTATAAATATGTTTCTGGGTAACCAACGCTTGCCCCTGTGACATGGGACATGTGACACACGTGTGGACACATTTTTCGGAGGCCAACAGCTTCTTTTCCTTGAAATGGAAAGAAAAGTCAGCTTTTTGGGCGGCAGTGGCTCAGGAGGTAGAGCGCTCGTCTTGGGATCAAGAGATCGCAGTTCGAAGTTAAAAAAAAATCATAGGTTGAGAAATATTTATTTCTTTGACACAGTGGAATTTGCTCTTAGATCGCCGCCATCCTCCATCCATGCTCTACGGCATAAGCCCTCACTCGCATCAGAGTGCCATCTAACAATGCCGGGCCATTCTGCTTAATCTAAGACTGCTTAACATGGTCTTGTCACAGTACTTGTTTTTATCAGTTTTTTCCCATTTTTTTATTACTGACATGTGTGTCCTTTATTATGTGTACAGTGACATTAGGTGTCCGGAAAGGCGCTTTTAAATAAACTGTATCATAATTATTATTATTATTATTGTTATTAATATAAATTCAGCCAATTTTAAAAAGAAAATCCCCAAATTCTGAAGTTTCTTGAAAAAAACCTTGAACACTTTTTGAATACAGAGTTCATACACTTTTCAAGCACTTTCAAAATCAATTTCAATCAAATTTCGACAGTACCCAGCATCTTGGTCTCTTCACCTGTCGTCTTGGGCCTGATGCGTAAGGGGTGTTGTCGCTTCACATGACAACGCCACACAGACTAATGCCAGCTGACGTTAATGACGAGAGAAGTGGAAATGTAATGGCATAGCAGAGCCACTAGAATAGGCGTGCAGGCATCATTTTTAAGCAGACAACAATTTCAAGCATTTACATGAAACTCACCCAATATTCAAACACTTTTCAAACCTTGAAAAGGCAACCTTTAAGCATTTAAAGATTTAAAGAACCTGTATAAACCCTGTAAGTATAACATTTTATACTTCCATGATGACAAGTGAGGCACAGCCTCACATGCCTCCCTTGACTGCACGCCACTGTCAACACATATTAAGATATTTGAGCTGCCCTTAAGAATAAATCATAGGGGTTATGTTCCAATAATATCAATAAAATCAGTTTGACATATTTAACAGCAATAACAAAGACATTACCACATTTCGGTTACTTAACGGCCAATGCAATAGGCAGACCGATTTACAGTATAAGGAGATGACATCAATAATGTTCTCACCAACTTTCTCAATTATCTGCAAGACAGATTGTTTAGTGTGAAGTCACCAGTGGCCCCTCAGGCCCTTCCAAAAGTGGGCCCCGTGTTTGCGTAGCGCTGAGTCAGCACAAAGCCACTCCCATAACGTTGGCGTCATGTTGAAGCAAATGGAAAGTGTGAGTCACTTTGGTGAGTGTTCGCCTCTCATTAGCATCATAATCGTGTGCTTGTGTTTTTAATGTGGTCACCATCAGATTTTCATGGGTGGTTGCACCTCCATCGTAATTAATCATCATGAATGGATACTAAACCCGAGTAAAACTTTGAGAACCAGGGTCATTGGGGCCACACCTAGTTCAATCTTGAGAGGTTTTGTATTTTTTTTCCAAAAACAGTAGTAGTGATATCAAAATACAGTTGACCAGCAGTCTCAAACTGATTTTGCTAGGGGGCCACTGGACCCTGGGACTGGGTAAGGTTGGGCCAAATGGGGTTTACCACAAAAAAGTCTTTGGTTAAAGCAAATACTGTTCTCAAATATCTTTAAAAAATCTACACAAAATCTAGAAATAAAAGAACATTAAATATGATATGAAAGTCAAACAATCAGTAATAAATGAGTCCATAATTGGACCACATACATTAAACTTTCAGATTAAGGCAGGGGCACCAATTGGCCCGCAGCCTGCACTTTTAAGACCCCTGAAGTAGACTCATACAGGGTGATTTTTTTCTGAGGTGGTGATCGTAAGGAGAAATTGTCTTATGGCGGGTGATGGAAACCTATTGTAATGCATGCCCTTGTTAACAGGAAAAAAACATCGTAACTGCAACATATTAAACATTACAGATGTGTAAATAATTCAATAATACTACAAAAACATATGTCAAGTCATGTTTATTTGTATAGCCCTTAATCACAAAGAGTCTCAAAGGGCTGCACAGACCACAGATTATTGCTAACCACAGACTATTATGACACCATCCCCTGATCTAAAACCTACATGAGGGAAAATAATACACAGATATTGTCAACATAAATTATAGGCAGGGTTGGGTAGGGTTACTTTAACTTGATTACTTTCAATTACTTTTGGATTACTCCAATACCAAATATGCTAATAAAAGACAAAAGAAACTAAATATGAATAAAATTATGACTCACAACGCGTGGTAAGCTTTCTCTCCTGGCTTTGATCTCTTTGATCTCCAGCAAAACTAACATAAAATGCGACAGAAACAAAATGAAAATAAATCCAAACAGCTTGCCAACATCATTTTTTCCGTTCCTCGTGTTACGTTACTCCCCAAGCCTGCACAAAATTTAGTAATTTTATTTATATATATTTAGTTTATTTTGTCTTTTTTTAGCATATTTGGTATTGGAGTAATCAAAAAGTAATTGAAAGTACCGTATTTTCCGCACTATAGGGCGGACCGGGTTATAGGGCGCACCCCCAAAAAATAGTTTTTGGTCCTATATCTTCCATAGATAAGGCGCACCGGATTATAAGGCGCTACAATGGGAACGTCGACAAAACAGTCAGATGATTCAGTCAAACTGATTACCCCCTTAACATTCCCAAAGCTTGCAAAGAAGCAAATACGTGTCGTAGACACGTGCGGATGCGGTGTCCGTACGATGTCACTTTAATGCGTCATTTCAAATATCATTCGGAAGGTTGAAGTCTTGGGATTCAAGAAATGCCAAACATTTCTATGTTTCTATTTTCTTTTTCGCTCGCAACTTTACTGTGCATATGACAATAAACACTTGGAATTGAGTTTAATTCACTCAACTCATCACAGCAACATCAAGATCGTTCTAAAACAAGATACCGGGAAAATATAAAGCCGCATAGCTCACCTAAGTTCTCACGTTCAATAATGATACGCAATCATGGTCTTCTTACAACCGTGAGTGTAGTAAATCCAGGAGAGTAGAATATTTACAAATACAGACTAATGAAACATGTTTCTTTATGGCGTACTTTAGCAAGCTTGCTAAGCTTGCTACGCCATTGCTAACCTCGGCCGATTGCAGGGTTTGTTTTGGCCATCTAGCCAATCCGAGGCTCCGAATAACTTCAGCCAATAGCGATCGATATAACGGATGATTGACACATCTTTTTCGGCCAATTGCAGGGTTTGTTTCGGCGCTCTAGCCAATCCGAGGCTCCGAATAACTTCAGCCAATAGTGATCGATTTAACGGATGATTGACACATCCTTTTCGGCCAATTGCAGGGTTTGTTTCGGCGCTCTAGCCAATCCGAGGCTCCGAATAACTATCAGCCAATAGTGATCGATTCAAATGATGATTGACACATTGGTTAGCCAATGAAACGCCGGTATATAAATCCCAGCATACACCGCGGACTACTCCACGTTCGGGGGAAAATCGAGTCGGCGGCTCTTGAGTAAGTTGCGAGACCTTGCGAATTTAATATTGAGCCATATATAAGGCGCACTGTATTATAAGGCGCATGGTCAGCTTTTGAAAAAAATTGAGACTTTTAGGTACGCCTTATAGTGCGGAAAATACGGAAATCAAGTTAAAGTAACCCTACCCAACCCTGAATATAGGTTATTCATATGCTGTAGAATAGAAGTGTGTTTTAAGCTTAGATTTAAACTTTTCCACTGAGGTTGCAGATCAAATCTCAGGGTGAAGAGCATTCCACAGCACCGGGGCCCGAATGGAGAACGCTCTTCAGCCTGCGGATCTCTTCTTGTGTCTTGGGATCACTAGTAGATCAGCATTTTCTGAGCGAAGGCTTCGGACCGGAACATAGGGGGAAATTAAATCTGAAGGATATGAGGGAGCAAGTCCACGCATGATTTTGTATACTACCAACAGAACCTTAAAATCACTTCTTAAGCTAACAGGGATCCAATGCAGGTTAGCTAAAATCGGGGTAATGTGATCAAACTTTCTTGTCTTAGTTAAAAGCCTTGCTGCAGCCTTTTGTACCGGCTGAAGGCTCTTTATTTTGGACTTCACATATAAAATAAATTCTATTTACTTTTGGTGTAAAGTGACTTGAGCTGGCACAGTGGAGTAGCAGGTGGATGGATTAGTAAACCAAAACACATTAGTAACAAAATAGTACACATCAAAATTGTTTTTCCCCAGTATCAGTATTGTCACACGCAGCTGTCCGTCAATACTAACGTCCGGTTTATCTCTGACGAGCGAGATGATGCTTTACATAGAAAGACAGCAGTTACCAGATGATGAAGGTGCTGAATCTGACTCAGACCAGGAGGCTTCTCGTGAAACCAGTACTATCTGTTTGATGTGGAGAAGCAAACCCGACCCGAAAAAAAAAGCCTAGAAGAGGGATAGGCTGTACTTGCCCAAGACCGTGAACAATGAAATACTGCTTTTATGCCTGATACATGTTATGATTAAATAACATAATAGACATGTTGAGGAAAAATGTAATTTAAATTACCTTTGGTGGGACGTGACTTTAACTGGTTCAGTATATATAGTGTGTGGGTGCATATAGGAGAGGATATGGCGGTTTATAGTTAAAAACTGTTTGTTGATCTAACACTTGTGAGGATTGTCATGCCCAAGATTTTCTTGTTATAATTACCTCCTTCTTCTTCATAAATATTCCAATTGTTGATTGGTTACAGCTATAGCCCATAGCAATACAATAAGTGAGCTTTTTTGTATATCTTGCTTTGTTTTAATGGTTAGCAGGGTTTTCCCCCCTTTAGGATCACTGCAAGCTTTATAACACACAGGGAATAAATACAGTAAAAAAATCCGAAACACAGGAGTCTGAACTGATTGAACAGAAATGCATCGTGGGATGTAGTTCAGCCAAGAGCATATCTGTATTTTCACGATGCTGTGATAAATAGTACACCAGCATCTTAATGACAACCAATGGCAGACAGTGATCTTAGAATTGGAACTTGTCATGAGCAATATTTGAATTTTCTTAGTTTGGGGAAATGCGGTGAAAACATCTAAACCCTCCTGATGTCCTCATTTTCTGTATACCCCTCGTCACTGTACCCCGATATATGTAGATTGATTACATTTTAAAAACCAAATTTCATATTGCCTGAAGAAACATATTGTCCTACACCACAATATGTGTTTTCCCTCGTCTTCTCTATTTTTATGGCGAAAGAGATGTGTAAAAAGGAGTTTTGGGTGCATTTGTTAGGTCCAATGACTTTTTCTGTCTTTTTTTCCTCCAGAGTACAATTACCACAAGGGTGTCAAATGACAAACATGCGAGCTGTGGGCCAGATCAGGCGCCCCAAAGGTTTTAATCCGGCCCGCGTAAAGCGTAAGAGAAAAATAAGCTGCATTTGTTAGTTTGTCCGCTTGTGGTCGACAGTCAGGTGCCACTCGCAATGCAACTGGAGTTGTATCACTTTCACTACTTGTTTTTCTCTCTTTCTCTTTTTGCTCGAGTTTAACACTCATGATTTAAGACGATACAAAACTGTAATACCATACAAAAATAACACTTCTGCTACTGATTGATCAAAGACTGTCAGGGTTTGGTGCCTGCTGTATACCCCATCGTCCAGTCCCCTTCACTTTTATTCTCCCAAGGTGTTTGCAATTGGACAATCCGCCATCTCTACTATAAATACACAGGGCTCCTACCTGACCTTTATTAAACCATTTTGATTCCTGAAGACAATCTTCGCCTCCCACGACCTCCTCCACTCCAAGACATGCCACTCGTACCTTATTCTAAAGGTATTCCCACATCTCCTTTTTAAGATTCTCGCTACCCTAAGATCCTCTCTCAAGTCCTCCTCCTCTGTCCCATACCACCTTCTTGCTGGTAAAGTCCTTTGTTTTTGCTGTTCCAATAGATGTCCCCCTCATGGAGTTACACCACATCCCTTGTGTACCAGGTTTGGGTCTGTCTGACACCTTGTGACAAAGACACTCCTAAAATATTGTAACATTCTGTGTTGTGTAAAGACAATTTCAAACAAATTGGCCTCACGGGTCATTGTGACCTGAAGACCATCTTTGTACGTTTTTTTTTTTTTTTTTTACAACTTAAATGGAGATGTGAAATAAAACATTTCATTTTTTTCTGCTGTCGGGGCCAATCTCTGAAAAGTCCTAAAGTTCCAAGTAAAAATAATTTTAAGTGGATTTTCTTGAGGGGTAAACATGTGGCGGGTCATTATGACCGAAAGACAACAGTTAGGTTCAAGGCAGGAATGCTGTATCCGGGGGGTCGTCTGTATTTACAGGTGTTCTAAGAAAATCACATGACTCAGCTGATTTGACGTTTTCCGAGTTGCAGAAAATCAAATCCTAAAACTTGAGTTGGAAAGGATCCTGCTGTGTTGAGGCCCAAAAACGAGGCCAGATATGAGTCACGCCTCTGAAACAATTCAAAGCTTTCGCACTTAGTGCTTGTCGAGGGAAATTCCAGCCCGACGACAAGCGTCGAGTGTGTCTGCAAAAAGTCAGTGTGCAGGCTGGTTTCACGTGGCGCGTGAGGTGAAGGGCCACCGGGGCAAAAGGGAGAACGGCTAACACGGCGCCGGGTTACTCAGTAATGCTTACGGACGTGACGCAAACGCACACGTTGCAGCGCAGCTGCACAAATGAAGAAGAAATTGCTTGCACAACTGCTCAAATACAGTAATCCATCGCTATAAGACGGTTCACCTTTCACTGTCCAGCTGCTTCATGGATTTTCTTTATGTAGTACGTTTCCGTAGTGCAGTGGTTAGCACATTTGGCTATCATATAAAAGGTACCTGAGTGGAAACATATGTTGGTCTGAAATTGGATGGGTACTTGCCCAAGACACACCCCAGGAAGTAGTTCCTCTATGACCCTAGAGGTTAAGGGATACAACTAACCATTGTGTTTTGCATTATGATTGGCTAAGCTGAAGATAGAATAAGTATTGCCAATAAAAATGAATGTTTACAGGTACAGTAATCTCATTTTTTGTTAGTTAATAGGGACCAGAACCCCTCGTGATACACAAAACTGGGGGTAATGGATCTTGATCAAATGAGTGTAGTCATTTAGAGGCAGGCCACAAAAAGTGCTCTGTCGGCTCCTGCTTTCAGCACGGTTGTTTTTTCTTTCTTTTTACATTAGCACTTTATTAAATGTCACATCCTATATAAACAAAGACAATAATTGAAGGCATGCTTGAATGATATTTTTCTAGAGCGGACTTTTGAGGACACGTCAGTAATGAGTAATGATTGACAGCATGCAGGATGAGTCACACGCTTGTTAGTGTTCATGTTCTGGTTCTGAAACCAGTTCCAAACTCGAGAAAAAAAGAAAGCAAAAAAGGAGAAAGGGAAAAAGAAAAAAATTCGAGAGTTCGACCAAAGCAAAGCCATTGCCCATTTTACGGCTGGCTAAACACCATCAATTAGCCCAGTGCACTGGGCTGGGGGTTAGGGGGAATTCGTTGGTAGTGGGCTGGGAAATTCAGACTGAGATTTACCACGAGCAGGTTTCTTATGGAGGAGATACAAATATTGTGGGATTTATATTATCAATAAACTCATTTTTTAAAAACAATGCTTTAAACACGATGAGATGGAAAAGTGTTGGCCCTTTACGCATTTTTATCCGTTTTTTTAATGGATTTTATATATATAAAAATAATCAAGATATGTCAATATTTTTTGTTTCATATTAATTTTATCATATATTTTAAAATGTAAAGTGGAGCTAATTTTTATGTTTTTATACGATCTTTAACATTCTCATTTTCTTATGATTATATAAGATGAATATATATTTTTATATACATAATCAAATCCCTCAAAGTGCTGTATAAAACAAACAAATATATACATATATATATATATATATATATATATGTATGTAACATATACTGTAGTAAAGTCAAGTCACAATTATTTGTATAGCCCTTAAACACAAGATGTCTCAAAGGACTGCACAGGATTACAACTACACCATCGCCTGATCTTAAACCAACATGCTAGCAAGGAAAAACTCAGCACATTATATATATATATATATATATATATTATATATATATATATATATATATATTCAGTGTTCTCGTTTGCCAGCGTCCCTGCGTCCTAGATGCATCATTTTTGCTGGGGACGCAAATCAAATCAACATCCCCGGGACGACGCAGCATTTTTGACACCAAATTGTCATTATTACCCGATTCCTTTTTTTTTTTAACAAAGATTTACCGCACTCCAAACTTTTCGTCAGCCAGATCCGCCATCTGGCAGATGAGTGGTTAGCGCATCCGCGGCAGACTTCCGAGGTCAGGCTTTCAAATACAGCTACCAGCCTTCCTGTACGGAGTTTGCATGTTCTCCCTGTGCTTGCATGGGTTTCCTCCCACATTCCAAAAACATGCATGTCAGGTTAATTGGCCGGTCCAAATTGTCCCTATGTGTGAATGATTGAGCGAATTGTCCGTCCCTGTACGCCCTGCGACTAGCTGGCAACCAGTTCATGGTGTCCCCTGTCCACTGCCCTTTTCATGGTCTGCTGTCAGTTAAAATTCATAATCACGCAAAAAAATATGAAAGTATGCTTTTGAGTTTTGCCAATTTGTATCCTTTGAACTTCTGTAGTTTTTCTTCTAATAAACGCAGCTTCATTCTAAGCTAGAACAAGCTCTAGTGGTGAATTATTACACACCGGGATCATGTATAATATTGAACCGCTACATGTCATTGTATTGTGTAGTGCAAGTAAAAATGAATATGATTACAAATTATGGACCAAACCGCACTATTTTTCTCACTGTAAATGACAGACTGTGGACCGCACGTGATAAAAGCCGTATGCACACATTTAAGGAAGAAACTCAACTTTGTTTTGTACAGGCTGCCCTGGACTTTAAGCCGCAGGCTAAAACAGCCATTAAAAACAACTCCTTATTTTCAATTTCTTACGTTTAAAAAACATAACAGTGAGGAAACCTCTAGGACAGAAAAGTAACACATTGTGCCGCGGTTAGGACACTCGTTTGCGGACTCTGCTGTGAATCCCAATTAAATTTTCATTTACATATACGTTCTCAAAACAAATCTCAATGTACTGTACAGACTTAAATTTAAAAGACGGTACAATCACAACTGCCTGTACATTAGCTGACCCATGCGACTGATCTAAAGCTCACCCAAACCATGCGCGGATGACAAAGTGAAACTGAGTACACCAAGTATTGCTACTACTATATAAAATAAAACATACGTAAATGCTTGAAATCTAACACGTAGTGTCAGCTGATTGACTATTTTAATCTGGCAGCAGGTGACTAGAGTATATTTTCCTAAACCTAATACTTTGACGTCATAGAGACTGTTGTCAGTCTGATAACGGATGGCATGAATAATGATTTTATTATGTTCTAGTAGCAATACCTGGTCTCCTCTCCATCACTTTGCTATGTGTATAATGGATGCGAAAGCTTAAGATCAGTGTGCAGGCTGTTATGTAATGTGCGAGCTTCTGAATTTTAGTCAGTATAGGGTATGAGCTTTGTTTATAGAATGTTCTTGTTGCACTCTGCCGTATTCGTTAATTCCAATTTAAGATCCTCATTTTATCAATGTCTTGGACAGGTGGGCCACCAATAGTAGGGGAACAAACAGCGACATGGCCGCCCAAGCTTGGTTTGTTAGTCCACCCGGACGTGTATCTGGTCCAATGGAGTTTAACCAACCATCATTCATAAACTCCTAGAGCATGCACTCCCTCCCCACTTTCACACACAAAAAATGAAAAATATGAATAAGCCCATCAATTGTGGTGTTGTTGTTTCACTACATGACAGCGTCCCGCTTTCCGAATAGAAGCCTTTTACGTAACGGTCTCCGCCGAGAAGAGGACCGTTGACACCGGGTAACCTTTGCACCACAACAAAAGACAAATAATTGCCACACAGATGAAAAAGGGGGAGAGGAGGGTGTTCATAATGAGGTGATTATGTAAAAAAGGAACTATGTGGGGAGAAACGAGTGTACACACTTCCTCATTTATTCATTCCTGAATGCCCAACAACATTTCAGATGTATTGATTTAAAATGAACTGTAATATTAAATTCCTACTGTAATCCCTCGCTATTTCGCGCTCAGGTTGAAAAAAATCCATTTGAAAAATATAAATGCATTCAACTAAAATTAAACTCTTTCTGCCTTTGTACTGGATAGACAATAACAGAGCGAAGCGATGTATTATCCCTGATCACATGAGAGCAGGGACCCGATCAGATATTTCTGCAAGTGTGGACTGACAAGATGGACTTTTGGCAGGTCACGAAGCTATTATTTGCAGTTATATGAACCTAAAAAAAACTGCAAACATGCGGCAGTGATCATTTATCCCTGATCAACGATTGCTGGGATCATGAATTGGCAGAAGGCGCTGCTGTCTTGAGGTGTGCCGTTCTGGCTTGTCCAAGATGAAATGCACGTTGTGGACATGATCCATTATCCCCAGTTGACTATTGCTGAGAGCAGGGGCTTGCAAAGTACTTTTTTTCCCCGTTTGGGCCGCTGAAGCTTGCCATTGTGCCTTGTCCAAAATGAACTGAATTGTTTTTTTTTCTATTATCCATTGTCCCTGGTTATTATTGAAAGGATCAATATTTTTCTTTCTGGTTTGGGCCACTTAAGTGTGCCATAGTGACCTGCCTAACATGTACTGCATTGTTTTGGCCGCAATTAGTTATCCCCATTCGACCATTGCTTAGAGCGGAGGCTGAGTGAGAAAATTTGTGCAATGGTGGCGGCTATTGTTCTAATTCTTTCCGTCTAAAATGAACCGTATATATATATATATATATATATATATATATATATATATATATTATATTGAAATACATTTTTTAATATAAAAGGTGCACTAGTCTACCTCATGTGCGATCCCTCCTCAAAGTTTCTCCCTTTTACCCATGCTGAGGTTTTAGGAGATGTTCCTAGGTTTCAAATCAGGGAATAGTGTAATGGTTGTCTGTGTAGCCCTTAGAGACTTTTTTTGATAAAAAGCTAGACAAATAAACATGCCTTGACATGTCTGAAAATAAACTATTGTAAAACCTACTATTGCATCACCACCCCCCCCCCCCCCCCACACACACACACACAAACACACACACACAAGTTTCTATAAATTCCGAGATTTTTGGTATTATCTACAGCACGAGAACGTAGCTCCTGATGGGCCAACGCGTCTATTTAAAGGAAGCTGATGCCGAGGCGGTCCATGTATACCCCAGACGTGATCTGGAATGACCTCTCCATGGCTCTAAAGTGTGTGCGTGTGTCACCGATATGCTATCAGACGTAGTCGTGTTAGCACCACCGTGCTAACTTCTCTCCCAGCTGCAAAATGCCACACAAACATTTCAATATTTTGACTGAACGATTTATGAGGGACTGTATATGGGAGAACATTTTAATTTTTTTGTCACATTTCATCTGTTTTATATCACGATCTGTGGAAAAAAAATATCTGCACCGTATTAATACAATAACAATTTGGGTCCAGACAGTGACTCAGGGGCCACAGAGCCCCACCTAGCGGGGGCCACACTTGGACATGTCTGTGTTATGATTACACATGACGGCACGCTGGAAATAACCTGGTTGGCTGGACCACACGTCCCTCACAGCAACAAGGCCCGCACCTGCTGAGGGGTTCTGGCTAATAGGTATTCAGGGTCTTTGTAGGCGTTGACCGGGCTGGCTAGAGCCGCATGCACGTCGCCATATGCACGGCACACAAGCTCGGTGGATTGAGAGAAGATCTGGTCCCTGTTGGTGAAAAATTGAAAACAAATGTCCGTGAGGCTGAGCACAATTTATTGTAAAGCTGCCACTGTGAATTTGCACTTATTTATTATGCATTGTTAATATGTTGTTTTTATCCATTTGCACATGTTAACTGGTCTTACTTGCTCTAAAGCAGAAGCCCTCCAATTTTCTATTACCGTATTTTCCGCACTATATGGCGCACCATGTTATAAGGCGCACCTTCAATGAATGATATATTTTAAAACTTATGCCATACATAAGACGCACCCCATTATAAGGCGCTATAAGTGCATGCTGGTTTAAGATCAGGTAATTGTGCAATTTTGTAATTGTAATCCTGTGCAGTCCTTCGAGACATTTTTGGGATTAAGGGCTATTTACGGTAAATAAATGTGACGACTTGACTACAGTAGAGAATGTAGTTACGTTATGCAACCTCTAGATGTTGCCACGCTCAAGGGAATGTCAACAAACCATTCAAAAAGGTCAAACTTTATTAACAAACAAGCTTTCCACAACTCCATTCACTCCCAAAATAAATAAACAGCCGTTTTATTATTTTCTCTGAGGTAAAGCATTTTCGTGACACATCTTTAACATCTTTGAACAACATCGACATATCATTTTATTTTTTGTCCATTTAGTCAACACGCAAAGAAAAAAAACGCCTGATACTGTTATTTTAAATGAAACGTTAGTGCAATCGCAATAAAGTGACACTCGTAATGTGCAAAAACAACGAGTGCAAAACGATAACAATAAAGCAATAACATAATAACTGTAAAATGTAAAACGTAAACACACAAAAGAAAAACAAAGATCACTCTATAAGCTCCTCATCGACGAATCCCTCGAATTCTTCTTCTGCTGTGTTCGAATTGACCACATCTCAGTGAATGGGCCATCCAACACGTCCGGTGTTTTTGTGCCAGCGCTGTTAGCTTCATACGTATAGTTATCGTACTGACACTTCTGCTTGCCGCTCTTTGTTGAACAACCCACTGTTCAAGTGTCTCCTCTAACTCTGGCCATCTTGCTTTATTGCCACGGAAACTTTGTTGAGTTTTCCTTACTTGGCGGAGCTTATCTTCATCCTTTCTCCACTTCCGTACCATCGATTCATTTAAGTTTAACTCTCTCGCTGCCGCTCTATTGCCGAGTTGTACGCGTGTCTCTTAACAGGAGCCATTTTTTATACAAATGCACGTATGAAAGAGAATCTCTCTCTCTCTCTCTCTCTCGCTCTCTCTCTCGCTCTCTCTCTCTCTCTGTCAAACGTGACATTCTGAATAATTCTGCGTTTGTTTAAGGTAAATTGTGCTTTACATCTTCACCAGTCAAAACCCTGGATTCAGACAAATACTGTATTTGTTGAATATGAATTAAGCAGTTTAATGGGGTAGCCATTTTGCCACTTAGTAAACAAATACAACACGAGCCCCGGCAACTACCAATCGTTTAATATTTCCCAGTATGCACAGCGCGAAAAATGGAGTCGGCGGCTGTTTCTCGTAGTTGCGAGACCTTGCGAATTTAATATTGAGCCATATATAAGGCGCACTGTGTTATAAGGCGCATGGTCAGCTTTTGAAAAAAAATAAGACTTTTAGGTGCGCCTTATAGTGCGGAAAATACGGTACTTGTATCCGGACTTGGAGTTAGCCACCCAAGAACATTCATTTTTCTTTTTTAAGCCATTCGGAGGTGGACTTGCTGGTGTGTTTTGGATCATTTTCCTGCTGCATAATCCAAGAGCGCTTAAACTTGAGGGCATGAACTGATGGCCTGACGCTGTCCTTCAGGATCTTCTGCTAAACACCAGAACCGCAAAGTTGTCCTGCTATCATTAACATTTCTTTTTGTAATGTTTAATCCTTTGGCAGATGATTACCTTTTTTTCTTATTTTCTTTTTAAATAAAATTAAAAAATGAACAATAAAAATATGTTTTTTAATTTTATATATCGGATTTTTTAATTTTATTGATATACATTTTCCAATTATATTTTTAGGTGTATATAAGAGGTATAGGTGTGTCTAATAGTTTTTAATATCTATTTTTTATTTTAATTTAGTTTTTAACTTTAATTTTTATATATACCCATGAATATTTTCATGTTATATGTTAAGAGTTGTGAATTATTACATTCTAACACTTTAAAAAACACCATCTACAGGTTTGTGCCTCAGTGTTTTAAAGTGACTATGTAATAATTTACAATGTGAATATATAGTCCTTTGCTTTCGTTGTTAAGACATGTAGACTTGGGACCAATGATGCTCAGCTATACTGGATGGCATGCCATTAAAAGCAAGTTTGCTAGAGACAAAATGCCAAACTTGGAACTAACGACTAAAGTCGGAACATTGTCGAAGACTTTCCAAAATTGCTGGTTCTACATTCCAACTGGAACCTTCACGGAAATTTACCAGACAGTCTCCGCCCCTATTTTGCAACTTCCAAGGTACCACATCTTGATTTTGAGTGGAAAAGCAACATCGAAAAAACTAGGGGGGGGGAAAAAAAAAAAAAAAAAAAAAAAAAAAAATCTATTTGTGCTTTGGCAAGCTTGGCCGCGTCCGCCACTGAGCTGATTTCAGGGAAGCGGCCAGTGAGAAATGGACCAGAAGCTAATTAATGGCGTCCTGCCCATTAGGCCCGCGCCGTCCATTAATAGAGAACATTAACCTGAGGTACAGAGTGCTCCTCAAGCCGCCCGCACTTCCCAGTAAACGTGACTCACGGCACATCGTGCCGGCTAAAAGCTTACAGCGGGCCCACCGCAAACAAGGCGGCCGGCCCACTTGCTTGCTTGCTCGCGGCTTCCAAATAAAAAGTCAAACTCACTTGATGGCTGCGCTAAGCAGGAAGTTGAGCTGAGGCATCACAAGGCTGTCGGGCGACGACAGGTAGCGGTCGAACTGGACCTGTGGGGGAAGAAAATATCTATAGAGTACTTATCCATATACTAGCACTTCTAAACACGATAATTTCAATATAGGAGTTTTATTTGTGTCAGAAATCTTGCTCCACATACAATGGTTCGGGTTCGCGCCCCGGCCGAGTCATTCCTAAGACTTAAAAAGTGGTCGGCGGCGCCCTCTCTTGGCTGCGGCTGCATCGGGTCAGATGCAATCGACATTTCGTTCTGTGTACATTGTTACACAGAATGACAATACAAGGAAATTATTATTATTATTATTATTATGGTAAATCCAAGCAATGAGCAGTCCCAGAGGCTACCACCAGAGACCGCTCAAGGCTGCTCACCACTTGCGACCCCTTACTGCCAGGATTAGATGGTCGCAGTTTGGGCATGCAAATTATTACAGGAAAAAAAAGTGCTGTCACATTTTTGTGTGTTGTTTATTATAAAGTACAGTAACTTACATTTTAAGTGTGTAAGTAAGTGCTTATTTTTCATGAACAATCAATTTATATTTTGTCAACCTCAGCCAGTAACTCCCTGTAATAATGAAGAAAAGTAAATGTATTAATGGAGAAAGTGACTATGAGCCTTACAAACACAACGCAGCACTTGTTTACTCACAGCAAGATATTAGCAATCTACCGTGACGTTGTCTGCTGCCAGAGACTGAGACAATCCAGATTAAAGCCAAAATGGGCAAGCGAGATCAGTACATATATTTTTTTCCCCATATAAGCATTGTGTTACAGTGTACAAAATTTGAAATGATCAAAAACTTAAACAAAAAGGGGGGGCAAACATAGAAGATGACAGGTATGCGATCTTTGTCAATCCCACCCTAATTTTCAATATGCATGTTGCCGGTTCCCACTTTCTGCAATGGCCAACCATGAATAATGGATCATGGCTGCAAAGGTGCTGTAAATTTTAGGCTGAAACTACAGAGAAGAAGGGCAGAACTTACGCTCTCGGCCCTAACTTTCTCAAAAAAAGGGGATAACAAATGGACGCCACAACAGTATATTTCCTTTTAGGCCAGGACATCTCACAACAAAAGTACCTTCTGCTGGTTCTTGCTCACAAGAATATGGGATTGAGGGTAATGGATTGGGGCTGCATGGTGCAAATCATTTTAAGCCAAAATAATAGCAAAAAAAGGCACCTGACCCAGCAAAGTGTGCGCTGTCGGACTACGCTAGCAGCAATATGCGATGGGGGATAATGAATCGCGGCCACCCAAGTGCAGTTGAATTATTGGTGGACTGAACAGCAAAGAGAGCACCGCCAAGTCAGACAAAAATGTGCCCTGCCAGAAATATACGATGGGGGGGGATAATAGATTGTGGAATATTTTTCAGCCCACAAAGCACTGAGGGCATGAAGAATGAAGCGCCAAGTAGCAGTACATTTTTACAGTATATTTGTAAATAGGTTTAGGATGCATATAAGTCAACAAAAAAATCAAATAATGAATATAAATATAATGATAAGTTAAAAATAATTTAAGAAGATGTGGTTCTGGTTCAAATTGATTTATTACGTCCTTTGGCTATTTCAGAGGAACTTTTACTCACCATGGCCGTCTTCACCGAAGAGACGTCCATGCCTGGTAGAAGGGAAAGAGGACCCTGAAAACAACAAAAATAAAATGATCCATTACACTCCACTTTGTTTTAGTAGTTGATCCCTCTGTTGATCGTATAATGTATCAGTTAACAATCTCACACTTCCATTCTCTCTACCCAAAAACAAAAAGAAATATAAAAGATCCATTGTAGAATTACATTAAGTGACAGTGTGTACAGTTCACCACTAGAAGTGAAATGAAATGAAATGATCTGCATTTATATAGCGCTTTTCAAGTCAATGACTTCCCAAAGCGCTTTACAGTGTGCTTCACATTTCCCAATAGCGGCCTTGTATTGCAGCCATGTAAGACGCCTGCTTATTGGGGGTATTAGGGGTTCAGAGTCTTACCCACGGACACTTCGACATGTAACACGGACAAGCCGGGATTCGAACTGGGATCCCTTGATCCCAAGACGAGCGCTCTACCTCCTGAGCTACTGCCGCCCCACTGTACTACTGAGCTACTGTAGACAAGAATGGAGCTGAATCGTGTGCATTTGAAGAAGACGGAAGCCCGAAAAATATGATGTCACAAAATTCGGCAGCCTACTTTTAGATTAGCTTACATGGCTGAATTTCAATGAATGTTGTTCTTTCTAATGAGGAGTGTTTTATTTCATTGAAAAATGTTTTCTTACACAACCAGATGTTGCTATATAATCTGCAAAGGAACTTACATTTACAGTACATCGCCATTTCAATGTGGCAATTTTGCACATCAAATTTGATGAAATTAATATATTGCTATATGAATCCGGTTTTCAAAATTGAACATCTTCAAAGGAGATTTCATTGGATGCCAGTTCATTATTTCGAGAATTATTGTGCACTGTTTGTTGTTTTGACCATTGCATCATTGTCGCTATTACCCAATTATGTTGCTGTTCTTTGATTTCAACACCTTATAGGGCGGATCTGCTTTTTTCAACTAAGATATGTAATAAAAAGAAATGGCTCGGGGTAGTGCCTTTAGAACAGGTTGGACTTTCTTATTTGAGGGCTTCTCTAACTGGCAAATTCAAAATCCATCGATGTCTTCTCTCCTTATGACTACTTAAGTTTAAACTTCCATCCATCTATTATCTGCACCGCTCATCCTCAGTTATGGTCGCGGGGGCGCTGAAGCCCATCCCAGCTATCTTCGGGCAGTGGGCAGGTTGCTAGCCAGTCGCACGGCACACAGGGACAGACAATTCGCTCACTCATTCACACCTAGGGACAATTTGGACCGGCAAATTAACATGACAAGCATGTTTTCGGAATGTGGGAGGAAACCGGAGTGCCCGGAGGAAACCCACACGAGCACAGGGAGAACATGCAAACTCCGCACAGGAGATTCGATGTCATGACCACAGAACTGTGCCGCACACGCGCTAACCACTGCGTCGCCGTGCTGCTCAAGTTTAAACTTGTCATCAATAAACAAATACCAAATGAAATATTACAAAAAGATGTCTGCAAGTACCATATTAACATGACTATAAGGCGCACTGGGTTATAAGGCGCAGCCACCAAAAATAGTTTTTGTCATATATTTTCCATACATAAGGCGCACCGGACTATAAGGCGCTACAGTGGGAATGTCAACAAAACAGTCAAGAAGTTCAGTCAAACTCATTAACCCCTTAACATTCCGACGGCTCGCAAAGAAACAAATATGTGTCTAAGACACGTACGGACATGGTGTCTGTACGATGTCACCAATCACTCAAATGTGTCATTCCACATATCATAAGGAAGGTTTAACTCTTGGGATTAAAACAATGCCAACCACTTCTTAGTTGCTATTTTCTTTTTTGCTGACAACTGTGTGCACAGCAAAGTAAGAATTTAATTGTGCAAGGAAATGTGGTTCTTTACTGTGCATATGACAATAAACACTTTGAACTGAATTAAAATGAATTTGAAAATTGACTTATCACAGAAAAATCCAGATGAGTCTGAAACAAGATACTGGGAAAATATAAAGCTGGGGTAGCTCACCAAAGTCGTCTTGCAGCAATCACGTTCAATAATAATACGCAACCATGGTCCTCTTACATCCGTGAGTGTGGTAAATCCAACCGTGTAAAATATTTACACACTCCAAAACACGCAATAATGCCAACAAATAAAAGAAAAAATCCGCCGAAAAGCATCTGCATCGATGGACGTTGCCTGTTGCTAGCTGTCTGTTTAGCCCCATAATTCCTGTTTAAAAATACAGACTAGTAAAAAATGTTTTCTCCACGCCGTGTTGCAACCTCAAAGTGATTCACATCTTTTTCGGCCAATTGCAGGCTTTGTTTTGCCCCGCTTCAGCCTGTGCGAGCCTGTAAATGCTAAAAAGGACCCGTCTCCTTTACCTCCGAATAACTTTAGCCAACAGTGACCGGTTCAAATGATTATTGACACATTGGTTAGGAAATGGAACGCCGGTATATGTATCCCAGCATACACCGCGGACTACTTCACCTACGGGGGAAAATCTATTTGGTGGCTCCTTGCCTTAGTTGAGACTCAATTTTGATTCATCTATAACAAGGCGCACTGTATCATAAGGCGCATGGTCCGCTTTTGAAAAAAATAAAGGCTTTTAGGTGCGCCTTAATGTCGTGAAAATACGGTATACTAATACATGAATGCAAATGAAAGTGGATAAGTCTATTTTGCCTCAAGTATTGCCGGGGTATCTGATACAAAACTATCGTATCAAATCCATCAATCCATTTACCAAACCTTTTTTTGGCCAGATGTTTTAATTCAATGTGGCCTTCGACTCAAAAAGTTTGACATCCCCTGGTTTATATACTATTTTTTTTTTAAATATCCTATACATTTGGAAAACCATATAAAAAGACAATTTGTATCATTACAAAAAAGTTTAAACAGGGGTTGGGAACCTATGGCTCGCGGGCCATATTTGTCTCTTTTCATGGGTACATATAGCTTTGAGATAAAATACATATTACGCAATTATTTGATGTATTGTTCCACGCGGAGCGGATAGTCACACTAGAAAATACATACTGCTAAAAGGGTTTGGTGCAGTATATATATATATATATATATATATATATATATATATATATATATATATATAGGACACAACTTTGACTACAGTTTACAGTCCAGGTGTCAAGAGCCCCCGTTTTGGCTGTAAATCGCTAGATAATCCTTTATATGGAAGCTCATTAAACAATCTATGTCCATTGTTGAGATACTTTACGATGAAAAGCCAAAGAACAAACTTTAAACTCCCAAAAGCACGAGGAAAACACATGGAGCAATTTGATTATGTGAGTGGTAGGTATGGGCGGGGCTTTACATAGAGCCCTCCTCCTTGCCCAGCGCAAGGTAAATACGTTGGTATCCTGTAGTATTTAGTCACATTTTTACAAAGTAACTTTGCTCATTTTGTTTTGTTTTAGGACAAGAATGTCAGTTGAAATGAGCCTCAACCTTTTAAGCAACTGTAGGAGGGATATTAATTTAAAGAGGTATACTTATATTAATACAGGCTCTGGCAGTATAATTATTTCATACATTTTATCAAATAATCTAACATCACACAGTGAAGTAAAATGTGCTGAAAAAAATAGCTTTTTGGCGTTTTGGTTAAATATTTTTTGCTTTCATGGCTCCTTGGTTGAAAAGGGTTCCTGACCCCTGGGTTAAAATACTACAGAAAAAGTAACAAAATGATTCAGATTTTTTTACGTCCATGGCCGTTAATGGCACTTTTCATAAGATACAAAACATCTGCCTTTGGAGAATCGACGTAATTAAGAGCCGTGTCCCGTATGGAGGAAAATGACAGGGCGGTGGCGACGTTTCGCCGATAGTGAAAGTGGAGCTTGCACATGCATGTGGACAGCATGTTCACCAGAACACGCCGGACCGTTCCAAGTATGCGAGGCCACCCGGGGAGACAGTGACGCTGGGCGGTCGGTCCGGTTCTGTAACGGGTGTGGCCCAGGTTTTGCAGCGGGCGTGGCCCGTTTGTCCCAGCCTGACCTGAGCAGTCAGGACACGCGCCACAAAAGTCATTCAACAGTGGGAGGAGCCTACACAACGCTCCACTTGCATTCATAGCAGAAGTGGGGAGGGAAAAAAACATACAATATAGACTGGGGCTGTATGGTAACCGTGGCGACAACAATAACAACGCACACGGCACACGGCTGCTTTTCAAAATGCAATCTTTTTGCACAAAAATGTAATCATTGTATTAATTACTTTATAATGTTATGCAATTATGCTGCAACGTAAGGTTAGTGAGATATGGGGAAATAAAAAATATTTAGGTGGTATTTGTGTTGTCAGATGCCAATTGGAGTACTTTTTCAGAAATGAAATGTCAGCCATAACAAAGACTGATATATCTAAATCAGGGGTCACGAACCTTTTTGAACCTAAGATTTACTTTTTTGTTCCTGATTAGTGCAAATTGCTACCAGTTCTTAATGCATTTCAAAAATACAAATTTATGTTATTATGTGTTGCAAAATTATTATAGTTCTTACCAAGATGTAATTACAAAAGTAGGGTTAAAATAAGAATAGTCAAAAACTAAAACACTGTTTTTTAAAAGACATTCGTCATGTCAATGATTTCTCATGCCAGTTAAACTTTCCTCGAAAATCACTATGATCCATTATTGGTGAGCTATAGTTAAAACTAGTCCATGGGACACTCAGGTGCTCTTAGGGGACCACCTGATGCCCACGGGCACCACGTTGGATAACCCCTGATCTCCAATTACTTTATTAATTAGAATATTTTTCTTCGACTGTGTTGTAAATGCAAACTTTTGAAGTTCATCAGAGTTCATTGATTAATGGAGAAAAAGACAGATCAATCAAGTTTTCACAATCATTATTGTAGACTTGGGGTAAAAGAAAGGAGCAATGATGCAAATGTAAATGGTTTGCATTTATACGGTGCTTTGAAGGTCAATGAAAATATCCCAAAGCGCCTTACAATATGCTTCAAACCCACTCATTAACACACACTCACATACCGATGTACCATGTAAGGCAACTACGTGACAACCCGGAGCATTAGGAATTCAGTGTCTTGCCCAAGGACACTTCGACATACAAAACAGAGGATCCGGTGATCAAACCTGGGACCTCTTGATCCCAAGACTAGCTTAACATCCTGAGCTACTGCCGCCCCCAAAATGCTCATGATGTAGGCGAATAACTTTAGCGGCTAGGGAGAAGTTACTAAAAAGGCAGTACAAGCTAATAAAAAGCAACCCAGAATTTGTCAACTGTCGGGACTCTGAATCAGGAAATCAGCAACATGAGGGGCTGGAGAAGGAAACAGTATATAAAAATGTCAAAAATGATCAAAGCCATATGCCTGAATCACAGGGGGTTCACTTACTAGCTGTGAAAGACAAGTGACACTAAAGGAGCAGCTGAAAAAAAATATAGAGGCGAGCCTCAGCCTTCAGTCAAAGTCAAAGATGCCTGAGTAACAGAAGTCAGCAACATCAAGTTGTATGACTAGCTGAGGAGGGCAAGTGACACCGAAGGACGAAAAAGTCACAGCTCACAGTAACAATTGCAGCTAGGGGTGAGCCTAAGCCCGTGGCCAAGTGGCTCACCTGAGGGTTAGAAAAGGAAACAGTGAAAAAAGTCAAAAACGCTTGTATCACGGGACTCAGTGACTTTTGCTTCCATGATCAGTTGTGAAAGGCGAGTGACATTGAAGGACTAAAAAGGGAAAGCTAACAATTATGGCAACACATAGCCTAGAGCCAAGTGGCTAAGAATGGCTAGGAGAGAAAACGGTGGAAAAAAATGCCTGATGACCGAATTAAAGGACTGGGCAACCATCACATTAGAGCTCAGCTGTGCGCGATAAGTGGCTATTAAGTACTAAATGCACCACCAGGACAAGCTAACTTTGCAAAATGGCCATTTGGGCTTCCTTAGTAGTAATAAACATGCCAAACATGTTAACATCTTCAAGTTGTGTAATATCATTACACATTTCCAAACCTAGAATCATGTTTATGATATAGTAAATGTTTTTTTTTGCTTATTATCTGAATCAACAGTGTTTTGTTTCAAGGATTGAAGTATTTTTACACAACTAGCTGTATATATATATATATATATATATATATATATATATATATATATATATAGGGAGTGCAGAATTATTAGGCAAGTTGTATTTTATTATTGAACAACAACCATGTTCTTAATGAACCCAAAAGTCTCATTAATATCAAAGCTGAATATTTTGGAAGTTGGAGTGGGGCTTTTTTAGTTTTAGCTATTTTAGGAGGATATCTGTGTGTGCAGGTGACTACTACTGTGCATAATTATTAGGCAACTTAACAAAAAACAAATGTATACCTATTTCAATTGTTTATTTTCATCAGGGAAACCAATATAACAGCTCAACATTCACAAATATACATTTCTGACATTCAAAAACAAAACAAAAACAAATCAGTGACCAATATAGCCACCTTTCTTTGCAAGGACACTCAAAAGCCTGCCATCCATGGATTCTGTCAGTGCTTTGATCTGTTCACGATCAACATTGCGTGCAGCAGCAACCACAGCCTCCCAGACACTGTTCAGAGAGGTGTACTGTTTTCCCTCCTTGTAAATCTCACATTTGATGAGGGACCACAGGTTCTCTATGGGGTTCAGATCAGGTGAACAAGGAGGCCATGTCATTAGTTTTTCTTCTTTTAGACCCTTTCTTGCCAGCCACGCTGTGGAGTACTTGGATGCGTGTGATAGAGCGTTGTCCTGCATGAAAATCATGTTTTTCTTGAAGGATGCGGACTTCTCCCTGTACCACTGCTTGAAGAAGGTGTCTTCCAGAAACTGGCAGTAGGACTGGGAGTTGAGCTTGAGTCCATCCTCAACCCGAAAAGGCCCCACAAGCTCATCTTTGATGATACCAGCCCATACCAGTACCCCACCTCCACCTTGCTGGCGTCTGAGGCGGACTGGAGCTCTCTGCCCTTTACCGATCCAGCCACGGGCCCATCCATCTGGCCCATCAAGACTCACTCTCATTTCATCAGTCCATAAAACCTTAGAAAAATCCGTCTTGAGATTTTTCTTGGCCCAGTCTTGACGTTTCAGCTTGTGTGTCTTGTTCAGTGGTGGTCGTTTTTCAGCCTTTCTTACCTTGGCCATGTCTCTGAGTATTGCACACCTTGTGCTTTTGGGCACTCCAGTGATGTTGCAGCTCTGAAATATGGCAAAACTGGTGGCAAGTGGCATCTTGGCAGCTGTACGCTTGACTTTTCTCAGTTCACCGGCAGTTATTTTGCGCCCTGGTTTTTCTACACGCTTCTTGCGACCCTGTTGACTATTTTGAATGTAACGCTTGATTGTTCAATGATCACGCTTCAGAAGCTTGGCAATTTTAAGAGTGCTGCATCCCTCTGCAAGCTATCTCACTATTTTTTACTTTTCAGAGCCTGTCAAGTCCCTCTTCTGACCCATTTTGCCAAAGGAAAGGAAGTTGCCTAATAATTATGCACACCTGATATAGGGTGTTGATGTCATTAGACCACACCCCTTCTCATTACAGAGATGCACATCACCTGATATGCTTAATTGGTAGTAGGCTTTCGAGCCTATACAGCTTGGAGTAAGACAACATGCATAAAGAGGATGATGTGGTCAAAATACTCATTTGCCTAATAATTCTGCACTCCCTGTATATATATATATATATATATATATATATACACACATATATATGTCTATATAATACATACTGGGGATTTTAGTAACAAAAACATGATGTTGGACCTGCTCGGTGCTGTGCTGCTGTACACAGTTATAAATGCAGCTGAGTCCCGCTCTGGTCAGTACGTAGGACGCCTGCTCGTTGATCAGCGTATCGAGATGAGCCTCGATCTACAAAAGTGAGTAAAAAAACAAACAAAAAACTGAGTAAAAAATATAATGAAAGACGCCATTGTGAGTCAAGGCTACTCATGCCTAATGGAGTGTCGCAGGAGCTGCATTGCACGACACAAAAGATGTGGTAAAATTAGATGAAACGTGGAGAACTGGAGAGAAAAGTCTCTCCAACACAATAAAAGCCATGAGAGCCCATTACTAAGACAACTATTCACATGCATTTTTTTTGTATTTAGTGGATGTTTTAAATTGGAATAAACGAGAATTTTAATTAGCCAAGACATGTGTAACTAAGTATTGGAATACTTGTGAAATGTTTAGAAGTGATGTATTTTCAAATAATTAACACACCTATAATCATATTCATATGCACTTTATCTTAAATTGTTCCACTAGTAGCAAGGCGGCGCAGTGGTTAGCGTGTGTGCGGCACGGTTCTGAGGTCATGGGATCAAACCTTCCTGTGTGGAGTTGCATGTTTTCCCCGTGCTTGTGTAGGTTTCCTCTGGGCGCTCCGGTTTCTTCACACATTCCAAACACATACATGTCAGGTCAATTGGCCGGTCTAAATTGTCCCTAGGTGTGAATGATCGAGTGAATTATCTCTCTCTGTGTGCCCTGGAACTTGCTGGCAACTAGTTTAGGGTGTCCCCTGCCCACTGCCCGAAGATAGCTGGGTTGGGCTCCAGCACCCCCACGACCCCACTGAGAATAGGCAGTGCAAATAATAGATGGATGGATGGATGGTCCACGAGTAGATTATTTTGTTCATTTTTGGATTACTGCTCTCATTATTTACATGTTTTGTTATAGTAAAATAATTAAATAATACTTAAAATGAGGATAATCTAATAAAACGGAGATTATTTTTCAAAATTTAAGTTATTAATTTTATTTTGCAGTAATTCGAGTCATTATCATTTGTGTAGCCGTTAATCACAAGAAGTCTCAAAGGGTTGCACAGACCAATGACTAGTACAGACAGACTACAGACTATTATTACACTATTATTTATACATTAATTTATTTTCATCATTTTTATTCTTATTTTTAGAAAAGTAAAGGCAATAAAGAAATCATCTTCCTTTGCTAAATCAGATCTTTTGCTCATGTATTATCATTTGTTAATTTGTCTTTTTTTTTTTTTTTACAAAAAAGTCTTAAGTGTAATAAAATAAGAGCAGTTATCTTTAAAATGAACAAAACTATGTGCACTAGTTCATAATTTTCAATGTTTAAAGAATATATATATATATATATATATATATATATATATATATATATATATATATATATATATGTTATAGTCCCCTGCCCACTGCCCGGAGATGGCTGGGATGGGCTCCAGCCCCCCCGCAACCCTAATAAGGATAAGCGGTACAGCTAATGAGATGAGATGTTATTTTTTAACTAAAAATATTAATAGTATACATTTTTTTAAATGAGAAAAATAATATTTAAAAAGGAGCAAAAATATGGATTCGAATAATTTTTAAAATAAAAACTTAAATTGAGCCCGATGATCTACCTGTGCAAATCATTTGATCATTTATATTTAAATTAAAACGCAATTAAAAGGCAATTAACTCTCCTTTCTTAGCTTTTATTTTTAAGCAGACATATTGTCTTCATTTGATGTGAGGTCTATTGAGCCAGACTGACAAGAAATATGGCAAAAATTTCAAGCGTTTACAAGCATTTTACCCGAAATTCGAGCACTTTTTAAACCTTAAAAAGAAAACATTAAAATTCAAGGATTTTAAGCACCCATATGAACCCTGTGATAAAGTGGTACCTGGAATTCGAGCATCTCCAGCCTCTTATCGGTGAACTCGAAGAGCGCCAGTGTGGTCTTCATCACGTACAAGGAATTGACCATGTAGGTTGCCATATCGGCCGTGCCCAAGTTACTAGCAGACACTGTGCACAGCTGCAGTAGGGGGTCGAGGATGCACGACAACACCTGAGAGTGGACACCTTCAAGTGAGTCATAGGCCTGGAAAATTGGGGTGCAACTAACAACCATTTTAACTGATTCAATGCCTGACGTTTCTCTCAAATGGGAAGTGCCAGCAGTGCCTGCCAATTTTTGCCATTTTGACTCATTTTTGAAGGCCCACTGAAATTGTTGCTTTTTAACCATATAGGCATAGGGCACATTAAAAGAACACTTGAAGACTCATCTTTATTAGAAAAGAATCATTCTTCTAGCTTTTACCATTGTGTTGTAAACAACAGTTGAGCATTGCGAAGTTTCTTGAAAATACTCGTTTTCAAAAAACTAGTGATTTTCGAGGGTGCATTTCAAGCAGAACTTTTCCTTTGGTTCCTTTTTTTGTATATATTTGTAATACCTTCGATATCTAAACAATGCATAAACACTGGCACTTTGCTGGCAAAATAACATGCTATTGCAAGAACATTGAACTTACGCATTAGCAAAGTATTCATTTTGCAAGAACTTTTTAGGGCCTGATATTTCCGTTGATGTGATCACATGATTCAGGCCGTGATGGCAATTGTGGACATGCACTAAAAGTCATCCCTCTCCGTCCCGACGAATACGAAGGCACTTCATAATCTTTATCAGAAAGAATAAAGCTTTGAAGCATTACCAGTCTGTACTTATATCTTTGCTTTTATCACCACACTGTGCATATTCGGCATATAGGCTGGCGTTTACACACTGCTATACAGTGTAATACAGTGGATAGAGGAAGAAAACTAGGCACATAAGTGTTGACAAAGATCTTATCATAGCCACTCCCATCTAGTGGTGATTTATCATACTGAAGCCAATTCCAGAGGCTTTATACTCACAAAAGGGTTGTGCCAAAGCCTTTAGAATAGTTAAAGAAAAAAAAACGACAACTGTTTAGGTACTCAGGGAAAATGCTTCTGAAAATACATTAATACGTCATGGCACTAAATAATTAAATAGTTGAGTCACCAGCTCTAGAAAAAAATTAGACCAGGTGTCGGGAACCATATATGTCTCTCATCACGAGTACAATTGGTTCAGAGACCAAATATAGGCCGTGCACATTTTCTCTATGTGTTTTCATTTATTGCGTGAACAAAACTAACTCTTGTTCATGTGGAGCCGAAACAAAACTGAGAATTCCAAAGGTACGGTCCAGTATATATAAGGCAAATTTTGAACTACAGTGTCCAGTCAAAGTGCAACAGGCTGTACATCGCTAAGGAATCCTTTATATGGAAGCTCATTAAATAATCTATCTACACTGTTGAGACACTCTATAATGAAAACCCACAGATCAAACTGTAAACACCCTGAAACGATAGCAAAGCACCCACAGCAATTTGACTGGGTGAGCAATAGGGATGGCCGAAGCTATGCACACGGCCAAAGCACTCCCTTCTGTCCCTTGCCCAGCGCTGTCTGTGCTAAAGATAAATACATCGGTATCCTCTTGTGCAGAATTTTGTGACATTTTTGCAAAATAACCTTAATCAGCTTGAAACCATTATTTATGACAAAAATGACCGTCAAAATTAGTCTGAACAATCTTGATTAACAGCGGAAGGGAGACAAATTTTAAGAAACACAAATTCTGGCGTTAATGTATTATTATTTCAGAGTTTTTATCAGCTCATCAGATGTCAGCTAGTGAAATAAAATTCACTGAATAAAAAGCTTTTGTCTGGGAAGCGGGTTTAGCAGTTCGGTCGAATTTTGTCTACAAATATGTGATGTGTTCGCCCCGATCTATCCATTGTCCTCTGCTTATCCAGGTTGGGGCACGGAGGCAGCAGCCTTAACCGGGAAGCACAGACGTCCCTATCCCCAGCCACTTCCTCCAGCTCATCTAACGGGATCCCGAGGCGATCCCTGGCCAGCCTAGAAACATAGTCTCTCCTGCCGGCGGGTCATGCCTGTAACACCTCCCGAGGGAGGGGTCCAGGAGGCACCCTTATCCGATGCCGGAGCCACCTCAACTGAGTTCTTCCAATGCGGAGGAGCAGTGGCTCTACATAGAGTCCCTCCCAGATGACTGAGCTTCTCACCTTTTCTCTAAGGGAGAGCCCAGCCACCCTGCAGAGGAAACTCATTTCAGCCACTTGTATCCGGGATTGTGTTCTTTCGGTCATAACACGCAGTTCATGACCATAGGTGAGGGTAGGAACATAGTTCGACCATTAAATCGAGAATAGAGTCCGAATGACGGCAGACGCTGCACCGATCCATCTGTTGATCTCTTGTTCCATACTACCCTCACTCGTGAACAAGACCCCAAGATATTTGAACTCCTCCACTTGGGGCAAGATCTCCCCAACCCAGAGGAAGTCTGCGACCCTTTTCCGGCTGAGTACCATGGTTTCAGACTTAGAGGTGCTGATCCTCATCCCGGCCGCTTTACACTAGGCTGCAGATCGCTCCAGTGAGAGCTAAAGATCACAGCCTGAGGAAGCCAACGGCACCACATCATCTGCAAAAAACAGTGATGCAATGCTGAGTCCCCCAAACCAGACTCCTTCCCCAGCAAGGCTGCGCCTAGAAATTCTGTCCATAAAGGATATGAACATAATCAGTGCATAAGCACAAACAGTCAAAAATAATAAAATAATATCAACCACACAATTGCCAAAAAAAGTTTTTAACGATCCTCAACTTTTTCAAATCAAACGATTTTCTGTTGTTTCTCGTTTTTAACATTTTAACAATTCACATTTGTTCTTTGGAATGCATGCATTAATTTTCAAATACATTTGTCAGGCACAGTTTGGCAAAACGCTCAAGCTTTCTTTACAAGCTACGGATGCACGTACAAAACGCACAATGCATGTCATCAAAAATGTATTGATTGGCTTGATTTTTACCGAGACGAGTCAGCCTTAGTTTCGTTCAACTGCCAAACGTTTCTCTTTAAATGTTCATAGCGATCTAACCTTCGTAATATGCAAGGTCTACTTTGTAAACGTTGCAAGTAGTCTTTTTATTTGCCGTATCCCAGCTAAAATGCTGATGTTGGTGCTGCTATATTTGTGTGTTACCGCTCGAGACAGAGACACAATTGGCTATTGCGCAAGTGCGACTCTCAGCAGAGATTATATTCATGTAGAGATGTCTCTCTGTTGGATAAACGTGTCTGGTAACAATAGTCGACCATTTCTTTTAACACATTTTCTGTCAACAAATCTTTGCAGCCCTATTTGCAAAGAAAATACAGATAAAATACCTGGGCGAAGTCGGCCTGGCGAGTGCCCACCGGTACTACCGAGGATCCATGAGAGGCCAGAACTTCTCTGAGAAGGGCCAATGTCTGGGTGAGGGAAGCAGTGGGGCCAAGGTCAGGTGGAGGGAGTTCTACCTACATAAAATAAATAAAATAAAAATTAATGAAAAATACATAAACACAAAATAGCAGGACTTTAACTATGTGAGAAAAGGGACCCGCATCAATGCAGCAAATTTAAAACGTGAACCCAACCCCGGCTCCCCTTTTTAACACATGCTGCTAAATTATGCGACAGGTGCAGGCCTGCAATTCTTTCTGGGGAATCTGGAGAGCAAAAAATAGCATTAATCTAATTGAGAGGAGAAAAAAACATGCATCAGCATCTTTGTGTTTGCCTGAGAGAGAAATTGGCGGACATAGACTATATTTAAATGATAAAAGAACAATCACTTTCAATAGTCTTTCTGGGAAATCCACAGAGGAAGGTGTTAAAATTATTGAAACGAGAATAGATAAAAACATGCACTGACACTGACCGCAATTACCTTTTTATAATATATCATAAATTATAATAATAGGAAAAGTCTGGCTTTCTTTTTTCTTTGTTCTGGAAGCCGTCCCAATACTTTTGCCGTCATCCTGGCCTTATTCTACCCTGCCGATCTGTTGAGCGAGTTGTGCTTGTAATGAAAAGGTCTGTGATTAAATCTTCTGCTGGACAAAAAAAAGAGAAGCAGGGCAATCTCCTGTGGACCTAATAGCTGTCATTACCAGAAAAGCGTGTTCCCAGCATCAGCGACCAATCGGCACTGCAATCCAGAGAGGCCTTCAATCCGATTAGCGGCAGGGGCCGAAAGCGATCAGGGGCCGAGCGCCAATTGATCGGGGGCCGGACGGACCATGCTACGTGGATGAGCGCGTGCCGCCGTACATTTGCACGCCACTTTTCGCCAAAATGCTAAAAAGCAAGGTTCGGGGTGGTCCGGATGAGCAAATTAGACTCAGCGGGGGAAATGTTTTCCAGAAGTCCAGACAAAGAGAGGGTGATACAATACATTGGCGAGATAGTTTCAAAATCTCCCTCTTCACTCAAATTTGTGTGACGTTTTTGTGTGGAATGAATTGAATGCAAAGTACGAATTTATTAATTTAGAATCATTTAGGAACTCAAATAATTATTTTGCAAACACGGAGTAAAATTTTCTTATTCACTGAAGTATGGATCATTTTATTATTTTTTGTCATCTTTGATGTTTTTCCCAGTTTCCTTCTCTAGCCACCCATTTTAGCCACTTGGATGCATTGCTATTATTTTTAGCTGCTTGTGTGTCCTCCTTCAGTGTCACTCACCTTCCGCAGCTAGCAATGCAGACAAAGGTTGCTGGGTTCAGGCATCAGCCCCCAGTTTCCTTCTCTAGACACTCATATGTGAGGAGAAATAATTGAACTTAAAGTACTAATTTATCCACTTCGATTTTAAGTTATATGGGAACTAAAAGGATTTCTTTGCAAACACGGAATACAATTTACATTTACAGGAGTGTTGATCATTTTTTTAGTTTGTCTTTGACCTTTTTCCCCTGGCTTGATCTCTAGCCACTCACGTTAACCACTTGGTTGCAGGCGATAGCTAGTTGATATGTTATTATTAGCAGCTCCTGTTTTGTTCTTTGGTGTCCCTCTCTCGCCTTGCACAGCTGGTCATGCAAGCAAACGTCGCTAGGTTCCATCATTAAAGTGTTTTGTTGTGTTTTATTTTTTTTACCGTTTCCTTCTCTAGTCATTCACGTTAGTCACTTGGCCTCAGGATATGTCTTGCAGATAGTTATTTTTTGCTGTTCCTACTTCGTCCAGCTCTGTACCTAACTTCCCCTGGTTATAGCTTTAACTCGTTTTAAACTTTTTTCACCGTTTCCTGCTCTAACCACTAATAATAGCAGATCGGCTGCAGGCAGTGGCTCACCACTAGCTACTGTTGTTATTGTTAATTGTTCCATGTAAATAAAGCTTGCTTAGTCTTTCGGTGTCACTTGGGTCTTACACAGACATGCTAGCAATTTTTGCAGAGTTTTGTTATTCAGGAATCTTTTGCTTTATTCATCGTTTCCTTCCTTAGCCAATCATGTTAGCCACTTGGCTTCAGGCTATGGCTTGCAGCTAGCCATTATGGTTATTTTTAGCTGCTCCTGCTTTGTACTTCAGGGTCTCTTGTCTTCCTTAGCTGGCCATGCAATCAAACATCCCCAAATCCAGATTCCAGCATCTTTGACTGTTTTTTCCAGCCTTTTTTCTCTATCCACTCATGTTAACCACTTGTCTTTCAATTATGGCTAACCTCTAGCCGCTAATGCTATTGTTATCTGCCCTGTGCACATAAAGCTTGTTGGCCCATCAACAACACTCGCCTTCCACAACTGGTCATGTTGGGGAACATCCCAAAGTTCCTTCATTGAGGCATCTGGTGCTTTTCTACTGTTTCCTTCTCAAACTACTCATTCAGCAGGCTCTGGCTCAACACTAGCCATTATTATTAGCTGCTCCTTTCAAATGAAGCTTTCTTAGTCTTTTGGTGTCACTCGCTCTTTTATTAACTTCTGCCGCTAGATAGCAACTTATTCCAGCTCTGACCAACTCCAGCATCTGGTGTTTATGTCACAAAAATTAATCTTTGTTCACGTGAGAAAATATGGAAGTAGGCTTTGGAAGTTTTCCAAGTGGTATTCTTTAGGGTTCTGTAATAATAATAATAATAATAATAATAATACATTGTATTTTGAAGCGCCTTTCAGGACACCCAAGGTCTCTGCCCAGTCTGGAGGACATTGCCTGCTCTCGCTACCTCAGCAGAGCAGAAAACATCATCAAGGACTTTTCTCACCCCGGCCACCACCTCTTCGACCTGCTGCCTTCCGGCAAGCGCTACAGGTCACACAAAGCAAAAACAAACAGACTCAGAGACAGTTTCTTCCCCACAGCCATTACCACCCTAAACAGACACCGCACAAAAAAACTGAAAACTGTTGCAAAAAACTACCTCACACGAATGTAAAATGGTACTCACGTACATGCTGTCTGCACTATGTTTGTTCACTGCTCAAAACAGACACCGCACAAAAAAACTGAAAACTTGTGCCAACACTACCTCATACGATTATAATGGTATTCATGTCTATGTTCTTGCCATGTCGACTGCACTACGTTTACTGCTCACCTTGCACAATGTCTGACCATTTCCTTTTTTCTGCACTATGATGTCTATGTTTGCACCAATGCATATACTGACTATTTTTGCACTATGATGACTTTGCACCAAATGCAATATTGCACAACCCTTACGATACCAACGGTATCACGACAACACTGTATGTAACATCCCACATGCCGACATTTCTTGTGTAAATACCATGTAAATTATAACTATAGCCTTATCCCCCTTGTTTTATAACCTTATCTTCTCTGTTCCTTTATCTTCTTGGCTCATACCTCACTGTGAATGTGTAAAACTGGAGTGTCATGCCCAATTTTGTTGTCACAATATGTTAACCCATTTTGTAACAATGACAATAAAGGTATATTCTATTCTATTCTATTCTATTCACATATGAAGGGTGTCTTTATCAAATGGACACACTTCAGCTTTATTCTAGGCTACGAGTTTTCGAATTATTACAATTAATACACACGGTCACTTTGAATCTCCAGTGAACCTAGTGCCCCTGTTGTAGTGGATCACGATTTTTCGACGAACACAAAAGAGCAAATTCAACAAAATTCAAGTACCCGTTTTCTAAGCATCGACGACAATCGAGGTCTTTAGCGAACATAACTCTCAACTTTTTATTTAGCTGGAGGGCAATTTCGAATTCAGAATTAGTTCATTGTGTTCATTTTACAGGGTGGTTAAACCTGTTTTGTTTACTGGGATGACAGATAAATATTTTTCAACATAGTATCGGACTATTATCGCTATATTCATCTCAATTATAACCCAATAACACAATTTCTTTTCAACAAACCTCAATTTTGGGGAGTAGGAAACAACCACGCCCAAATTAAGTTTTACACTATTTTACATAATAAAAAAGTATTTTGGCCTAAATTAGCTACTGTTTGGATAATTCACATAATCAGGTTTTGGGTCATTTTTGGAATAGTTACACAATTTCCCAAAAATGTGGGGGTTTTTTTCTCAGAAAAAATAAAAATAAACATCGCCATCAAGCATTAGATAGTTTAATTTATTTAGTTTTGTGTCATTTTCGAAAGAAAATCACACAAACTTCTCCTCAAAATGTGTTTTTTCCAACCTAAATAATCTAAATCATTTTTTACAATGAAATAATCATCCCAAAAATTGTTTCTTAAAAATTATGATCTTAGTTTCAATGGTTATGCTTTTGCTTATCCCTTTGGCAACACTGCAAATCTTAGGACCCTTAGCTAATAAATACAGTACAGAAAGTACAGTATTGTATCGCAGAAAAAAACGATTATGGTGGAATGGAGTTAAACCAATACAACATGGGCATTTTCATGATGTCGTGATTCAAACCAATAGCAGCCCGGCATTTTATATGACGTTGACCAATAGACGGCCAATTAAAAAATGTAACTCATCATATGCAAGAACACTGCAAAGTTTGAATTTTGTAAAGTTCTGGGCACCCTAAATAGTTTATTGTTGATGTAGAGGGGATAATGCAGTAACGAATCCCGTATTGTAAAGTGAAAACAACGCAAAGTGGGGGTGCGATATCCCGTGGGTCTACTGTATATCATTTTTTGGTGTATAATTTCACATTAGGAGTACAACATGATACCATCGAACCTTGTCCATTAGTCTGCTTGCATGAATACTCAAGCTGTTGAAGAACATCTTCTTGCTGAGCATGTGCATCTCCTCCATGGTCATAAGCAAAGAGGCAACACTTGTCCCAACAACGGCACTATAAAAACACACAAATTCAACAATATATTTAAAAATAAAAAAGGTGGACGGACTACGCTCTAGTAAAACTGACGTGATGGTGTGGTGGTAGAACTTGAGCAGGTTGGACAGTTTATAGAGCAGCACGGCGCCCGGCTCGGCCACGATCACCTGCTCGATCCGGACCTGGAGAATGTCAGGACAGCGTCAAAACATCAAGGTCTAACTACAAAAACATTTGTTGACTTCGTACTTTAAGAGGTCGGCACACTCCTTCCGTGATGTGCCCCACCACCTCCTGCATGTTGTCCTCCACACCTGGAGGAGAAAGCAATAAACAATGGCGATGCATGTTTTGACTTTGCATTTTCCTTGACTGCAACATAAGCAACTTTAGCAGTCAGTATTAGCGCATGATTTTCAAAAAATATGTATAAACTAGCATTATTTGCTTTCTTTGGTCATAATATTTGATTTCTTTTAGCATTATTAGCCACTTTAACAATCAAAATAAAATGTAATACAACAGGCAGGGAAACTATGATGATGGTGATGTTTAGGTTTTCCATCTTTCTTGAATGCAACATGCGCAAGTTTAGCAGTCAGCCTTGACACATTTTTAAAAAAATGTATTCTTGTTGCTCAGAATTTTTTAACTCTTTTAGCACCCGTAGCCACTCAAGAAAAATTATATATTACAGGGGGCGGCAGTGACTCAGGAGGTAGAGCGCTCGTCTTGGGATTGAGAGGTCGCAATTCGAATCCCGGCTCCTCCGTGTTACATGTCGAAGTGTCCTTGGGTAAGACACTGAACCCCTAATGCCCCAAATAAGCAGGTTAGCGCCTTACATGGCTGCACGGCCGCTATTGGGAAATGTGAAGCACACTGTAAAGCGCTTTGGGAAGTCTTGACTTGAAAAGCGCTATATAAATGCAGATCATTTCATTTCATTTCATATATATATATATATATATATATATATATATATATATATATATATATATATATATATATATATATATATATATAAAATGCACCCCTGATCATTTTCAAGATTTTCTTTTATAAATCAATGGTTGTTTTGATCAGCAATTTCAGTTAAATATATTACATAGCAGACAAACAGTGATATCTGAGAAGTGAAATGAAGTTTATACGATTTACAGAATATGTGCAATAATTGCTTAAACAAAAGTAGGCAGGTGCATAAATTGGGGACCTCCTTTTGCAGAAATAACAGCCTCTAAATGCTTCTTATAGCTTCCAATAAGGGCCTGGATTCTGGTTGAAGGTATTTTTTGACCATTCTTCTTGACAAAACATCTCCACTTCAGTCGGGTTTGATGGTTTCCGAGCATGGACAGCCCGCTTTAAATCACACCACAGATTTTCAATAATAATCAGGTCTGGGGACTAAGATGGCTATTCCAGAACATTGCACCTGTCCTCTGCATGAGAATTTAAGCAGTGTTTGGGGTCGTTGTCTTGTTGAAGTATCCAGCCTTGGCGCAACCTCAGCTTTTTCACTGATTGTAGAACATTGTTCGCAAGAATCTGCTGATACTGACTGGACCATGCGACCTTCAACTTTAACAAGATTGCCAGTACCTCTACTGGCCATTCAGCCCCACAGCAAGATGGAACCACCACCAAATTTTACTGTGGGTAGCAAGTGTTTGTCTTGGAATGCTGTGTTCTTCTGCCATGCATACCGCGTTTGTTATGTCCAAATAACTCAATTTTAGTTTCACCAATCCACAGCACCTTATTCCAAAATGAAGCTGGCTTGTCTAAATGTGCTTTAGCATACCTCAAGCGACTCTGTGGCATGTGCGCAGAAAAGGCGTCTGTCGCATTTCTCTCCCATACAGCATCTCCTTGTGCAAAGTCCGCTGAATAGTTGAACAATGCGCAATGACACCATCTGCAGCAAGATCATGTTGTAGGTCTTTGGAGCTGGTCAGTGGGTTGAGTTCGTCTGTTCTCACCATCCTTCTCCTCTGCTCATCTGAGATTTTACTTGGCCTGCCACTGCGGGCATTAAACTAGAACTGTGCCTGTGGCTTCCATTTCCCCACTATGTTCCCCGCAGTGGAAACAGCTGGAATCTCTGAGCTAGCTTTTTGTATCTTTCCCCTAAACCAGGGGTCGGGAACCTTTTTGACTCAAAGAGCCATAAAAGCAAAATATATTAATTTTAATTTGGGAAAAAGCCACAACATATATTATGAGACAAACTTACTAAATTGCTAAACCCGCGCCCCAGATAAAAGCTTAGTCTTCAGCACATTTATTTTTGATGATTTGATAAAAATTATGAAAAGAGAATAATGCCAGAGCCCGTGTCCCAAAATTAACAAACATACCACTTTAAACTTGTCTCTTTCTTGCATTTACTCAAGATCGGTTAAACTCATTTTGACCCTTTTTTTATACATATTGGTTTCAAAACCAGATGCAAGCAGTTATTTTGTAAAAACGTCACAACATTCTGTAAACAGGGAGCCTGATGTGCTTACCTTTGGCGCAGACGGCGTAGGACGAGAGATGGGAGGGAGTGCTTGCACTTTTCGCATAGCTCCACCCATCCCTCCCACTCACACAATCAAATAAGTTCTCTTCCGGTGTTTTGGCGTATTTACAGTTTGTTCTGTGGATTCATCATAAGGTATCTGAACGCTGAACACAGATTATATAGTGAGCTTTTTTTATAAAGGATTCTTTACAGCCAAAACTAGTTTTTTTTTTTTGGGTGTGAAACCTTGACTGTAAATTGTAGTGAAAAATGTGCCCTATATATTCTGCGAAGTACTGCTTTGAAATTCATCTTTGGTTTGGCTTTGCGTGTATCTGAACAGGATTAATGGCTCAAGTTTTGAACGAGATGGAGAAAATTTGCATGGAATCTAATTTGTCTCTGAGCCACAGGTACTCATAGAAAGAGCCATAGGTTCCCGACCCCTGCCCTAAACAATGAACAATCTTTGGTTTCAGGTCATTTGACCGTTGTTCTGAGTTGTTCAGAGAAGATGCAAAGAGGAAAACAACTTGCAACTTAAATACCCGTTCCTCATGATTGGCTTCACCTGTGTTTGTAGGTCAAGTGTCAATGAGCTTAGGGGCCGGTCACACAGACATTTGCGGCTGAATCACGGCCAGAAATTTCTGCCTGTGAGGCGGACGCTATTGGACGCTTTGAGATCGCAATGCAGACGAGATACAGCAGTGCTTAAAACGCGGTCGGAAATTCGGAGTCGGATTTGGGCACAACACCGGCTCGGGAGCTTTTATACCCGTGGTCCACACGAGAAAATGACGCAGAAATGACGCGATGAGGAAGCGGAACAGTCGCCGGCGTCTGTTTTAATTATAATAATAATAATAATAATTATGCGGGCATACCACCGATGAACAGCGGGTTGGCCAATTTTGCGCATTTTCCATCACGGGCAAAAAAAAACGCAGAATTTTAGCCGTGATTCAGCCGCAAACGGCTGTGTGACCGGCCCCTTACCAAACAAATTTTGTGTTTTAATAAATGGTGCTAAAGGTATTCAAATCAATAAAACAACAAGGGTGCCCAAATGTATGTACCGACCCTCTTTTGTTTATGAAATTATTGCACATTTTCTATAAATCCTATGAACTTCATTTCACTTCTCAGATATCACTGTTTGTCTGCTATGTAATATATTTAACTGAAATTGCTGATCAAAACAACCATTGATTTATAAAGGAAAATCTTGAAAATGATCAGGGGTGCCCAAACTCTTGCATACGACATTTTATGATATAATTAACTGAAATTCCAGATCCAAACAATCAATGATTTATAAAGGAAAATCTTGAAAATGATCAGGGGTGTCCCAACTTTTGCATATGACTGTATGTATATATATATATATATATATATATATATATGTTAGCATTGTTAGCACCATTTCCGTGCAAGGGAAAATAAAAAAGGTTTGCAATTCATACATTTGTTATCATATTTTATTGTTACTTTATACATTTAACTTAAAACTAACAGATGTGATTATTCTGGTGAGATGACTGCCATTCAATATGTTTTTTATTTGTCCACAAGATTATTACTACTTCATTCATTAGATGGAAGTATATATGTCAACCCATTGGGGAAAAGAGGAAAAATCTTACTCTACCCGGCTAGAATTTTTTTTTTTTAAGTATATACTCTACCTTTTTATTCATTTTTTAATGTTCATTTCAATTGAGGTTTTATTTATTTATTTATTTTTAATTTGAAAACTTTATAGTAAATATTTGTTTTTACTTCTTTTATTTTCTATTTTATTTTTATGCCCTTTTCTTAATCTATTTAGAATTCAGAAATTATCAAAATAATTATACTTTTCAATATTTGTCTCATTTCAAATATTATTTCATTTATTTCCTTTTTTTAATAACAAAAATTTGTTTTTTAAATTTAGGAATTATTTTTAAATTAGTAAAAAAATAATTTTTAAAATTTGACTCTTTTTAAAATAGTATGTTACACTTTTTTGTCCTTTATATAGATATTTATTATACATCATATTCATATTCAGTCAATGGTTACTTTAATGTTTTTATCTGTGGTAACGGGGGTTCGGAACACATTAACTGAATAGCATAGGTTTCTATCGATCGCCATACAACAGTTTTACTTCACCAACTCCACCTCAGAACAACATTGATGTCACGTTACTCGGGTCTACTCTATGTGTTTATATTATGTGTGTCCAGCTGTTTAATGCATTTAATACCTTGCAGAGTGACTTGCTTAAGCAGCGCTTCCAGGTGCTCCCTTTCGGAAGCAGTAGCTTGGTGCAGCCAGGCCAGCATGTCCCCCACGTACCTAGCGCAAAGCATCAAAGAGAATTAAGCCTCCTTCAAGGCGGCGGGGGGTCAATCTTAACACGTCGGGAACACAAGTAGCCGCAATCATGGGCCATCATGTTTCATTTCCCCTACAAAGATAACTGTGCCGTTACATAACGCTCAGAAAGACAACAAGGTTAAAGTAGACGGATTGGTGTGTGTGTGTGTGTGTGTGTGTGTGTGCATGCAGTGAGAATTAACTCAATGTTCTCAGAAATGGCTGATGCCTCCGTTAACTAAAGGCCGTTCTGTGGACCATTCTGAGAAAATCTCCAGCCAACGAGATACGGCCAATCAGGACAAAAGCTTGTCAAATCGTCTGCTGTGTGAGAGTCATGCGCAGAGAAACATTATCTCGGCAAAAATAACCGTTGCACTGTCAATGAGGATTTTTGTTAATTATATTTTTTTCACAAAAAATAGATACTGAAGGCAAGAAAAAGTATCTCATGTGCCAATGGCTGATAATTGTGGTAATCTCATTATGGCTAAAAATGAATACATGCATTGATATATTTTTCATGTACATTGAAAAAGTATTTGAATGAGGGTTCTGCGGTGGCTAACTCAAAGTCCTGATTTAAATCCAGTAAAGATGCATTGGTGTGACCTTAGTTCATGCTAGAAAACCCTCCAACTTGGCAGATTTGAAACAATTTTGCAAAGAAAGAGAGGGCCAAAATTTATCCACAGTGCTTTGAAAGTCTTTTTATCAATTATCGTAAACGTTTGCTTTCTGATTTATTTTTGTGCCCTAACAAATGGAATAAACGTTTCAAAACTACATTTTGTATTTCCTCAGATTTTCTCTGTGCGATATTAAAATTGGTGTGATGATCTGAAACCTTTGTGAGGGATAAATATGCAAAAAACACAGAAATCAGGAAGAAGGCAAATACTTTTGCACGGCACTCTACGTCTTTCATGGGCAGATAATAATAAGATAAAAGTTATTTTTGTAGAGATGATTTGATATTTATTTTACAAGTATTTTCAAATACTTCTTTTTCGCATAAGAAATATATACTTAAAATTAGCAGCATGATTTACCAGAAAAAACTGTTTTGCGGAAGCTACTGCAAATGAGAGTTGCCAAATGGGCCATTTCCTTGCAACTGCTCCATTTTTAAAAAAGCCAGTGGCAAAATAAATTCCTAGTAGTATCATGCACAAAAAAAAGAAGACAACATGAGTGGAATAATTTTCACATTGTATGAAAAGAAGGAAGCCTGGTTGAGGTCCATTGTGGGAACAAAACTTTATGTAGGGCAAAAACAGTTTTTTGTTCTAAAACTGGAAACTTGTGACCTACATTTTTTTGTCTAACCCCTTCTGCACATGAGAAGAACACGCAAGGGTATTTATTTTGTGTGATTCCTCTTTTTTTCCACCTGTCTAGTAATATTGTGCAACACAATAAAATAAATATCTGTCCAACTTGCTGATAATTTTATTTATTTTTTTAAATTTGGTTTTCTTTCTATTAACAAAAAGTAATACTCTACCTAATAAGGCAAACGGCAGGTAATTTAACTTATTTTAAGTAAATCTTCTTATTTCACTCCTTATTTTACTTCTTTCAAATAAAATATATTATTATTTCAACACATTTGGGGATTTTGCAGTGCCATTTAATAATTGATAACGGTAAAGTTAATTATTGGTTTCAAAATAATTTATAAAAAAAAATACATTTCACGTGACCAAAAAACCCCCACAAAAGTAATATTTGAAAAGAGCAAAAGTAATTGAGGACAATAATTTAAAAAAACAAAATAAGATAAAATAAAGTAATATATAACACATTTGTAATCTTTTGTGCCAAGTTATAAAAAAAAAAAGTTATGCATGTTTGATTTTTTTTTTATATAAATTAACAGTAGATATGTTTGTCTTGAAAAAAAAATTAAACCGTAAAATAAGAAAAAAAAATTATGAGCAAAATTAATTGTGAGTCGAACAATACCTTTCAAAATTTAAGTGTATATTATATATATATATATATATATATATATATATATATAATATACACTTAAATGGGACAGCACGGCAGCGCAGTGGTTAGCGCGTGTGCGGCACAGTTCTGAGGTCTGAGTTCGAACCTGTGTGGAGTTTGCATGTTCTCCCCGTGTTTGCGTGGGTTTCCTCTGGGAACTCCGGTTTCCTCTCACATTCCAAAAACATGCATGTTATGTTAATTGGCCGATCCTAATTGGCCCTCGGTGTGAATGAGCGTGCGAATTGTCAGTCACTGTGTGCCCTGCGACTGACTGGCAACTAGTTCGGGGTGTCCCCTGCCCACTGCCCGAAGATAGCTGGGATAGGCTCCAGCATCCCCGTGACCCTACTGAGGATAAGCGGTGCAGATAATGGAGATATATATATACACCGTAAATTCCGGACTATAAGCCACTACTTTTTCCCCAAACCTTCAACCCGGTGGATTATTCAGTGATGCGGCCAATTCATGTAATTTTTCTAACTGCCGCCAGCGGCGCTCGAGTACAAAAGGTAATATTTAGACCCGTGGAGTATATGCGCCGAGGAAGACTGCAACTTCTTAGCTTGTGCACAAATTAAATTAGCGTAGACATATACTCATCATGCGAATTGCAAAAAGAAAGGCACATGACGCAACTTTCAAGCCAAACGCAATCGAGCAGTCTGATGAAGAAGGAAACAGAGCTACTGCACGTAAACTTTACTTTGAGAGCGTGTTGCTCGAGTGTTTTTGAACAAGGGAGCGTGGGATGACGTCTATATGACAAAGTCTCTTTCCCATACTGAAGAAAGACGACTTTAATGACGTCACTTGTAAGGAGGAAGATGAGGACGGTTTACCGTGGTTTCTACATGTACGGTATGATTTTTTTAACAGACCCGTTTACTGTGCCGCGAGCGTGTTGGTAGTAGCGTTTTCCTACCCTTCACAGGCACGGTTTTAGATGAAAGTTATAATATTATTATTAAAGCTTTGAAAACTCTCTCGGTGTACCGTCTTTCTTTGTAAATATGTGTAACCATGTATAATATGTATTTGCAACTGTATATTTTTGTAATGTATTTTTTTTAGAAACTTATTCTGATGTTTTGCACGAGCAAATGAAAAAGATGGGGCAGGGCAAACGCGGGCTGACGGGAAGTGGAGTAAAGGTGAGACGTGTTTGTGGACGCGGCCGACAATAGTGGATATGTATTTTTCCCACCCTTACCTTTGGAAATATACACTTTTTTCCTTGGATTACTTTCAACGGGCACCCGGACTCTGCAGGTCTGCATCAAATGTTAAGTACCGGTATCATTTTCCGTTCATTTTGCCGGCTGTGGTTTTTGAACTGTGTCGGGTATGGGTCAATTTTGTATTTGTGTTGCATTTTTTCGCATGTGGCTAATATACAGGTGCGGCTTGTGTATATACAAAATCGGATTTCCTCCCGAAATGTGGTGGGTGCGGCTTATAATCTGTTGTGCTCTATAGTCCGGAATTTACGGTACATAGATAGATAGATAAACACATTGTTTATCTGGATTTGTTTTCTTTTTTTGCAGTGTAACATAGCAATCACTAAAAAATTAAATAAAAAAGAAATAAGGATCATGTATACCAGGGGTCGGGAACCTTTTTGACTCAAAGAGCCATAAAAGCAAAAAATATTAATTTTATTTTGGGAAAGAGCCACACCATATATTATGAGACAAATTTACAAAATTGCTAAACCCGCACCCCAGACAAAAGCTTAGTCTTCAGCACATTTATTTTTGATGATTTGATAAAAAATATGAAAAGAGAATAATGCCAGAGCCCCTGTCCCAAAATCAACAAACATACCACTTTAAACTTGTCTCTTTCTTGCAATTACTCAAGATCGGTTAAACTCCTTTTGACCCTTTTTTTTCATACATATTGGTTTCAAAACCAGATGCAAGCAGTTATTGTGTAAAAACGTCACAACATTCTGCAAATAGGGAGCCTGATGAGCTCACTTTTGGCGCAGATGGTGTAGGGCGAGAGATGGGAGGGAGTGCTTGCGCTTTTCGCATGGCTTCACCCATCCCTCCCACTCACCCAATCAAAAGACTAAGTTCTCTTCCGGTGTTTTGGCGTATTTACAGTGTGTTCTGTGGATTCATCATAAGGTATCTGAACACTGAACACAGATTATATAGTAAACTTTTATATAAATGATTCTTTAGCGTTGTACAGCCAAAACGAGTTTTTTCCCCCCTTTTTTGTGTGACACCTTGACTGTAAATTGTAGTGAAAAACGTGCCCTATATATACTGCGAAGTAACGTCGGATACTAGGCTTTGGATTGGATTTGCGTGTACCTGAATAGGATGAACAACTCAAGTTTCGAACAAGATGGAGATATTTTGCATGCAATCAAATTTGTCTCTGAGCCATAGATATTCATAGAAAGAGCCATATATGGCTCGCGAGCCATAGGTTCCCGACCCCTGATGTATACAGTATGTTTGCACGTTGTAAGAAAGGTTACTTAACTCTTTGTCTCTTTGCCTGAAAGCAATATGCACAAAATGTATTTTTGAAATGGTAGTGACCATGTAAGAAATATGAGAATATTTTGACTCATATATGGCCAAGGTATCGAATTCAAGAATGACTGAATAAACAACAAGATCAATTTTCCCCTGGCCCTTTTGCTAACATTTTTAACCCAATGCAGCCGGCCACTCAAAAGTTTTGCACACCCCTGCTGTAAACAAACTCGACTTAAAATGTGGTAAACTATTCAGGTTCCTTGCTACCATCTAGTGGCCTAAAGTAAGGAATGCACTAACAAATAATGACAAAAAAAGGATAAATGGTAAATGGTCTGCATTTATGTAGCGCTTTTCAAGTCACTTAAGACCTCCCAAAGCACTTTACAATGTGCCTCACACTTATAAAATGAATACGTATGTATAGGTGACTTTGTAAGAATTTTACCTCATAGGGTCATGTGAATGCATCTCAATAGGACGAGGGGTTCCACCCGGTCCCCCTCGCGTCAGGGCATCGATGAAGCCTCTCACCACCGCGTTCCTGCGTGCCGTACCAAACTCGTCCAGTGCGTATCTGCAGGCCAAAAGTGATACAGTGTGGGAAGAGGTCATGTTTTGGTGCGCTCAAGGTCAGTCGGGAACACAAATCAGGCGCCTTGGTGACTTTTCCACAAGGAAGGCGAGCACTCGGGAGACTAAACAGCAGATAGCACTGAATCCAGATTCCCGGAAAAGAAACATCTGCGAGTGTGACGTTGGACACATGCATTAGAGCAGGGGTCTCAAACTTTTTTGCGGAACCAAGATGATTGTTTGAAGCCCCCGCCTTAATGTGATATTTTTAAGCAAGTGTAGCCCACGCAAAAAAAACAGCACTCCTTTAGATAAATATTTTCAAGATATTTTTTTTAGTATTCTGTTTTAGAGAATATTATCATATTTAATTTGGTAATATTTTTTCATGGGCAATTACTGTACTTGGCTTTGTACTATTTTTAACAGAAAAAAGAAATCTCCAAAATAAAACACAAAACTTTTTAACTAAAGAAACAATAAAAAATAAAGTAAAAACAGAAACAGACACACACAAAAAAAAAATCAGTCATAAAAAGCAGTTGTCATTTTCCACCGCGTGAATACCGTCACATTTTGATAATTCTAAGTATATAAGAATAGGCCTTCAACAAATCTATGGGCAGTTATGTATGCTTTGTGTTTTGTTTCTATCGTTTACATGTTCCAAGCTCGGTGGCTTTGGGGGTATTGCGCCCGCCCCGAGCCTGGGAGGTTGTGGTTCAAGCCTCGGCCAAGTCATACCTAAGACTTAAACATTGGTACCTGTTGCCTCCCTGCTTGGCTTTCAGCATTAGGGGTTGGAATTGGGGGGTTTGGTCACCTAATGACTCCTAACACCTCAGTTGGGTTGAGCGAGGGGGCTGGGAATCCTCCCCTTTTAATCAATCCGGCCAATTAACCCAACACACATGTTTATGGAATGTGGGAGGAAACTGGAGTGCCCGGAGGAAACCCACGCAAGCACAGGGAGAACATGCAAACTCCACACAGGAGGTTCGATCACATGACCTCAGAATTGTGCCGCACACGCATTAACCACTGCGCTGCAGTGCTGCCCCAATGAGTTGTAAATGCATCGCACAATCTAAAGAGAGACTTCCCTCTAGTGTTGCTATTGGAAGTAGCAAAGGAAAAAAACGTGTGATTTTGTGTTACTTGTAAAGGACAGGCCTGTCCTGCAGAGCCTCCATGGCTTGAGCCAGTACGGGGCTGATATCGCACGTCTCTTGGGTTAATCCTCGGCACTCATCTGGCAAAAGAAAGTGGAAATATAATTTAAGTTTGCCACAAAAAACCTGAAACTATTGGCATTTCCGTTGGTCAAAGTCACGATGTAATTCACCACAAGAGGTCTGTGTAGGTTGGGATGGAGCTGAAGTGTATGCATTCGAAGAAGACACTACAGAAGCATGATTGATACAGTTTTGGCAAAATTCAGAGGCCTACTTCCATATTTTCGTGTTTAAGACAGTGGGAATATCAGGCAGAACACGAGACTTGTAGTTAATCCCAGCAAACAATAACGAAGAAAAAAGTGTGTTGGATAAACACGAAGTAGCTGAAAAGAGCCAAGAGCTGAGGGAAAATAACTGGAAAAATCCCAAAAAGTCCAGTTGAAGCGCAGAGACCCTAATCATAGAATCCAGCGACATGAGTGGCTAGGAAAGGAGACCATGGACAAAAAAGTAAATAGCAACAAGCGCAAGATGTTTGAATTATGAGACGTTTGTTTGCATCACTAGCAGTAGAGCAGCTAACCATAGCAATAGCAGTGAGCTGTAACTTGCAGGCAAGAGATTAATGTCAGTGGCTAGAGAAAGAAACCGTGAAGAAAAAAAAATGCCAGAATATGGAGTTTTTGCAATATTTGCTTGCATAATAAGCCGCGGAAGGCAAGTGACACAGAGGGATGAAGCAGCAGAAGCTAATCATAACAATAGCGCCAATGATGAGCCATAGCATTCAGCAAAGAGAATAATATCATGAGTGGTTTGAGAAGGAAACAGTGGGAAAAAAGTGGAGGATTCCCGAACCATTGGAATCTGCAACACTTACTTGCATGACCAGCTGTGGAGGGCAAGTGACACTAAAAGATTAAGCAACCTGTTTTAACACAGAGAACTAAAAATAACAATAGCGGCGAGCCATACGCTGCAGCCAAGTGACTAAAATGAGTGGCTAGAGAAGGAAACAGTGGGGAAAAGGGCTTAATGCCTTAATCAAACTGTCAAATAAGTTACATTTATTACCGGTTTATTTCAAAATAGTAAAATTTGAACCTTTTTGAAGTGGATATCTTATTTTACAATTTTACAATGCATAGTGAAGTGGCAGAGTTTTGAACTTACTCTGTGTCCAGCGATAGAGTTGCTCGTATGCCTCCTCCTGCAACACGGCCATCTGCTCCATGATCTCCAGCCTGTGTGACATTTGTTGACACATAAGAGGCGACATGGAGGTGTCAGCATGAGAAAAAAAAAAGGGGGAAAAAGGTAGTTACCCGGCTGTCTGCTGGTTCGTCCGTAAGAGTATTTTGACATCTTCGTGGATTTGCTTGACTCGACTGAGGGCTTTGAAGTAATCCTGATAAAGAGGGGAAAAACAAGATTATTGCAAATTCTGGACTTCAGGCCGCAAGATCAAATTTGAGAACAAAGCTCAATTTTGTCTTTGTACAAGTCTTACAAGATTAAGCAGCCAAAGAAATGAACAAAATCATGTCCATTTCTAACATTTTAAGCCCAGCCCACACCTGATGTACACCTGCCCACCAGATGTTGTGTTTTTCAGATTTTTCATTTTAATTTGTGCTTTGAGTTTATTACGTCACATGTTTTTGAGTCATGCTGTTCATACAAGATGGCGATAACAAACACAAGAACGTATATACTACTGCGCTTAAAGAAAGCGTGAATAAGGGTTGCGTCGCCTAAAATACGATCCTTATATTCCTAGTAGACAGCTCCAGGACAGGCATACTGTGGAAATAGTGCAAGATGGTAACACAGACGGGAGAAGTCGTCCTTGTTCTGCAGTCATTGCATTGTTCCTTGAGGATTAAAGGAAAAAGAACTCCAGCAACCTGAAAATTACTCCGTTGATAAGGAAAGAGAAATGTATCATTTTTGACAGAAAACGTCCATTGTTGTTCATTTAGGATGTATAAATTGAGGACTTGATTTGTGAGTGAAAAAGTAGAAACATCGCGAGTCCATTGTAAATATTTAATTGCCATAAAATCCGGACTATAAGCTGCGACATTCTCCCCCAAACTTTCAGCCCTGTGGCTTATAGAATGATGCAGCTAATTTATGCATTTTTTTCAAACGGCCGCCCTGGGCACCCGAGCAGTAAAGGTGAGCATGAGACCAGCTGAATATTTGTGTCAAGGAATACGCAAGTTTAAAGTAACTTCGTGCTTTGAGTGGCAGTAGCTCAGGAGGTAGAGCGATCGTTTTAGGATTAAGGGATCCCAGTTCGAATCCCGGCTTGTCCGTGTTACATGTCGAAGTGTCCTTGGGTAAGACATTGAACCCCCAATTACCCCCAATAAGCAGGTTAGCGCCTTACATGGCTGCACAGATCACGGCCGCTATTGGGAAATGTGAAGCACAATGTAAAGCGCTTTGGGAAGTCATTGACTTGAAAAGCGCTATATAAATGCAGATTATTTCATTCATTTCATTTCAATAAAACTAGCATGAAAAGACCCTCATCATGAAAAGGTGCCAATTAAAAGTGGAGTGCTAAATACCATATTGAGAATAATTTTAAAGAGTCTGGTTATTTATAGACAGAAATGATGTGGCGAAATGAACATATTACAAGGAGAAAAATCCAACGAAGCAGAAATGTTTAAGGCGGATTCCCATTTATCTGTCAGCATTATTGTGTGTATTTGAGTAGATATTTTAAGCGGTTGGATTCTATGGATTGTCCTAGATGTAACTGAGCCATTTTCACAAACATTCATAGAAGTTGAAGACAGCCAGGGGACGTACTGGTGAGTTACCTTGCCTTTAGTTTTCGGGTATCTTGTTCCAGACTGATGAGTATATTTTGAAACGGTCATCATATCTTGAATCCCAAGAGTTTAGGCGTTCCAATAGTGTGTGGCATGACATATATTAGGGACTGGTGCCTTCGTACGTATTTTTTTATCAAAAGTTTGGCGGCCCACTGGTGGGCCGTTAGAATGTTAAGGGGTTAAGGTACCATATATATATTAAAACTCTTTATGTGTACCATCTTTTATTGTAAATACCTCACGTTTGAATTTGGGCACGTGCGGCTTTTGTATATACAAAATGTTTTTTCCTTTAAAAATTTACTGGGAGTGGCTTATAATCAGGTGCGCCTTTTAGTCCTAATTTTACAGTAGGTACTGTAAAACCTCTTGTTTTACTCCTGTTATGCATTATATGAATAATGTTGACAAAAACATGTACAAATTTTTAAAGGGCGCCATAAAGGTTTTCAGACGTCACCGCGATGTTTTGTATTTAGAGCACATGCGTTGTGAGAATGAGCAGCTCGCCATGTTCCCTTTCCCTGCTCCCCAAAAAAATGAATAAATAAATTTTAAAAAGGAAGAAAAAGCCACTTCGTATTTAAAGATTCAGTGTACATGCAACAACGAAGTAGTGGCTTGTACTCCAGAATTTACAGTAATATTAATATCTTTCAATGAACACAAATTATCCCTGATTAGTTGGAAGGAATTTATCGGTTATCGATGTAAAAAAACAGTTATCATGAATCCCTATTTATATTTATAAATTAATTGAACAGTTTTGAATCCACTCCATTTAAAAGAATAAAATAATAAAAAATGAGTCAACCTCCGTTATGGATGCATCTCTGGCCCCTCGTAATGTGCTCATCTCCTCGCTGGTCAGCTGGAACTTGGCGAGGAAGGCCTGAGCGATTTGTGCTTTCACCTCAAGACGATGGCTGAAAGAGAAAGGTGAATACCATTTCCAATTAGCTACACGTACGGTTTCAGATTATTTTGTTTTTGTTCTTAACCCGCCATTCAATTCCATTGCTTGTTCTTAAATTTAGAAAATTTATTTGCAGGTGAAAGTGTAATAATTCACCAAGAGAGGTTTTTGTAGCTCAGAATGGAGTTGAAGTGTGTTTGTTTCAATAAATAGCTTTGGAAGGCAAGAAATCCAAATAGCTTACATGAGTGGCATGAGAAGGAAGCACAGAAATAAAGCACCAGATGTCTGAACCACAAAACTAAGCAACAGCCGCTCGCATTACAAGCTTTGGAAGGCAAGTGACACAGAAGGACGAAGCGGGCTTTATTTACATGAAGCAGCTAACAATAATAAAAAGGGCAAACAGCGAGACATAGTCTTCAGCCAGGTAACTAAAATTAGTGGCCAGGGAGGGAAACCATAGGGGGAAAAAAAAAATCACAAGATGGCAGAATCAGGTAATTCAGCTATGTTTGCCTGCATGACCAACTGTGGAAAGTGAGTGACACTGAAGGACAAACAGGAGCAGTTAACAATAATAATAACTGCTACACATAAACTGCAGTAGCTAACGTGACTGGCTGGGAAAAGGAAAAAGAGAAAAAAAAGCCAAAGAATGAATCCTGAAAATCTGCGGCTGTCAAATGCAGGGCTCAGCTAATGAAATGGAATGACATAGAAGGAAGCACACTTTCTTTACATACAGAGGCTAATAGTAAATATAACAACTAGTGGTAAGCCATAGACTCAAGCCATGTGGCCAACATGAGTGGCTAGTAGGGCTGCAAAAAAGCCGAACTGAGATTTTTCAGACCAGTATTGCAATAAGATTCAATTTTCATTTAAAAAAAAGGTGCATTTTCTGTAAGTAGTTAGCCCTTAGATACCTGACCTACCAGAACATACATTTTTCCATGAGTGGAGATGGAAATTTATCATGGGGAATACCTGGAGTATGACAATATGACAATTGTTTTTTTTTTATCTTTAAAGATTTTGAAGGATAACAACCCATGTGGTCATTTTTTTTATCCCACTTATGCATTCAAGGGTTAATTCTAATGCCTGGGCCATCTGACTGTTGTGATAGCAAAAAGAGTGTCTGTATGATGTCACCAGTCACACCTAGACATACCCTTAGAAAATGTGTAGAATATAAATGTTTACTTTTTCAGATTGTGATCAACTTTAACCTGGAACCAAGTATGGTTTCATGGCATTGCACCAGATATTTCCCACAAAGTTGCCTATGCTACACGTATCCTGCATGTTATTAAAAACAAACAAAAAATAGGTGAAAATAGAAACCTACTATTTCTGTGTGTTGTAGAGCTTAGATTATTAAATGTTTGGAGCACATGCAGTGATTATTTCAGTTAGGAACAAAACTTGAGAGTGTTTTCTTTCAAAAGAGACCAAAACTGTCCAGATTCCAAACGGTTCAACAACAGCATTCAATTTACTTTGGGTACGTCTTGGAATGAGATTTTATGTGAAACCATGGGGTAAAGGAAGCACATAACTCAGTGATGTTAGTTTGCATGATTAGCTGTGGAAGGCAGTTAAAGCTGAAGGACAATTTAGGAGCAGCTTACAATAACAGCCTAGAATAATAGCCAACAGCCAGGTGGCTAACATAAGTGGCTAGAGAAGAAAACAGTGGAGAACATAAGTGGAAGAGGCCTGAATGACGGGACTACGCACAATCAAATGGAGGGCTCAGCTGTGTGCGGTAAGTGTCTGAAAAAAACTGAAAAGCATTACTGGGGTAAGCAAACTGCAAATAGGTCATTTAGCTTCAAGTTTAAAACAATCCTGTTTAGAAGGTAGCACAGATGTTTTTGCCTATTATTTAATTTTGCTTCATTGAAAAGAATGATGTATTTTTACCCCACTAGGGGGTCGCTATATAACACACACTGGGGCTTTAATCATTCAGTTTGTCTCTTACATCAAGCAACAGAATTCCAAGAGTGATGTAGTGCCACCTATCCAGCAGGTGGCAGTCCCAAACCTGAAAAATGTCAGTCCTGGATGAGAGGAGGTTGTGGCCCATAGATAAAAGAAAGCTATCGCTTGTGTTTGGACAGCGGTGGCATTGCCATCATATTATCTGAGTGGGGTGATAGTTGCCATGGTAACAGCCTGAATCACACCGGGAACCCGGGTCGGGACAACAATCCCTCTGTCCACATCCAACTGGGCTGGAACAGTAAATCACAAGCTGCTTTGTAAAGCTGGGCAACTGATGTAAAATGTATTCATAATAAATTGTCCAAAGAAAGAAAAAGAAAATGAAAAATGAAATTAAATTGTGCTAGTGTTCAAATTTCATAACTTTTAAATACTGCTGAAATACAGAAAATGATTATGAGCACATTAAATCAAAGCTAGGCTCCATGACAAAGTTTTCCAGGCACATTTTTCCTTTGTTTTAGCTAATAGAAGTCTTTAGCTAGTGCAAAACAGTTTTGATTGTTTTTAATATATTCTGGTTGTCGTTTTTTTTTTTTTTTGACAAACTTTTTTAAAATAGATTTTTTTTAACGAATAATCCTTTCAGTCACAAACAAATATTCCCATTTAAAGAAAAAGAAAAAAGACAACAGAAATAAAACGTCTTATTGGCTCGGTCTCTCTCATTTTTCTCTGAATTATTTTTTTAGCGAGACATATTCCCCCATCAATAAAAGAATTGTCTTTTTTTTAAGGGGGAATACAATATGCATTTTATTAGATTAAAAATGTATTTTTTTTTATTTTACTCAACAATAATCACTTCCAACATATTAAGTAGCAAACCTTATTACAAATGTGGTAGGGGGAGTAGATTAATATATATTAATATATATACACAAAATTCCATTTTCCATGAGGTCGAATACAAGAATGCAATTCCTGTGTGTTCATTAATCAGACAAAGTCATGCGCATATTTTTCGAAACACTCTCCGTCTCAGCTTTGCTGTCCTTGCATGACACAAACGACATTCATTTTCTTTTATCAAATCGGCAAAATGCAAATGTATGCGTGGATGTAATTGGATCGTTCATTGTGAAGCGAAAAAGTGTCGCTGCTCACTGAAACCGTGACAGAGACACAATGCTCACAAGTCTTGGGATTGTTTATTTCCCCTTTCTTTTTTAGGGTGACATTTTGGCCAAACTTTTCAATGAAGTGCATTTGAACATTAGAAAAAATGAAATGAAAATGAAATGAAATGATCTGCATTTATATAGCGCTTTTCAAGTCAAGACTTCCCAAAGCGCTTAACAGTGTGCTTCACATTTCCCAATAGCGGCCGTGCAGCCATGTAAGGCGCTAACCTGCTTATTGGGGGTATTGGGGGTTCAGTGTCTTACCCAAGGACACTTCGACATGTAACACGGAGGAGCCGGGATTCGAACTGCGATCTCTTGATCCCAAGACGAGCGCTCTACCTCCTGAGCCACTGCCGCCCCCAAAGAGATTCACTTATACATTCTTGTACATTCATTTAAAGTTCATTTCCAACTTGAACTATGCTTGGAAAACCTGTCGCTTAAAATTCGAGGTCACACATTGTGATAGTTGAATTTTCTTCTTTACTTTCACACCAATGACCTCTAATCATATCATTTAAGGGCATACAGTATCATGATGTGAAATCTTAGGTGATGATAACACCTTACAATTAACCTTAGGCTAAGTCCTGCCCTCAAACACAATTAACCAATCACAGTGTGCGTAGCAAAGCCAATACACTCGGGCATTTTCTGCTGGCATGTCCATTGAAATGCATTGCAGTTTGTCAGTTTTCATTCGTTGTTGTGTTTTTTTTTCTACATTTTAAACTTAAAGATGGTCAAATTGTGTGCATGGGGGACACGCAAATCTGATACCAAGTATCCTGAGAGGCTGAGGTGTATTTTTTACCCTTTCACAAGCCACATTAAAATAGAGTCTACCACAGCACCAACTCAACGTGGATAAAGTTAATATGGATGTCGACATTTGTTCAACAGTCAGTCAACATAGTATTTGAGGCAAAATATTTTCACTTTACTGGAAAAAATATAAAGTTATTTATGCGGTCAACATCTCTAACGTTAGGCATAGTTAGCTAACGTTAGCTATTGGCTAGGTTGTACATCACGTCATTTTGTTTACTGGGAGTTCAGTGGATTGTTATGTGCTAGTTTTTGTACATTGGTAATCATACGTATGTGATTGTTAGGCGTTGTCCTAAGGGCTCTACTCATACTAACGTTAACTTTTGGATCTTACATCGGCTTCCCCCACAGCTGGTCACATAATGGAACAGAGCAGTAACTCGGTTCTCGACGGATTTAATCCCAATGATGTGTCACATCAATGACATCAAACTTCTTAGTGTATAAGAACAGGTATTTACAAAAGCCCAGTATATCATTAAGGCCTGCTTTGAGCTAGGCTTCGATTAATAAAAGCTAGTACCAATAACAAAGCCTATTGTACAAGTCATGTCAAGTGAGGTTACTTAGTTATATTCTCACACGCCGCTGGCTGTCAATGCTGAGGTCCGGCTCATCTCTGAAGAGCGAGATGACACTTATCATTGAAAAAGAACAGCGACCAGATGATGAAAATGCTGTATCAGAGTCAGGTGAGGAATCTTCTGCTACTGGTAACCATAGAAACCATGTGGTGTGTTATGTGGGGGGAGCAAATCCCTACCCAAAATGACGGCCTGGAGAGGAATAGACGCCGCCAGGCTGTATTTGCCCAAGGCACACCACAGGAGGTGGTGCCCCTACAACCCTAGTGGTTGAGGGATCTGTAAACCATGAACTCAAAGATATTATTTAGCGACCTTTAGTGGTGTATTTATATTAGCAAATCCCTTGATTTGGACAGCATTGAATTCTTTGTCCAGTTTCCTTCTCTAGCCACTTTCTACAGTTGAGCCCTACGTGTGATGGCTGCAGAGTCTCGTGATTCAGGCATCTAGCATTATTTTCCTGCTGTTTTTTTTTCTCCAGCCACTCACATAAGTTGCAGGTTATGGCACGCCGCTAGACACTATAGTAAGCTGCTTTGTGTAAATAAAGCTAGCTTCATCCTTCCACAGCAGGTCATGAGAACAAACATCCCATAAATAAGGCCTCTACTATGTTTTTTTATTCCACTCTTTTCTGTCTAGCCACTTATGTTAGCCACTTGGCTGCAGGTTACGGCTCACTGCTAACCAATATTGTTATTGATAGCTGCGAGGCATATGTAAAGCTAGCTTTATCCTTCCACAGATGGTCATGCAACCAAACATTGCCAAATCACATTTTGTTTACTCTTTCTTCCTCTAGCCACTCATGTTAACCACTTGGCTACGGCTCACTACTTAGCTGCTCTGTGTAAAAAAAAAAAAAAAGCTGATTTGCATGCAAGCAAATATCATAGAGTCCTGTAATTCAGGCATTTGCAACTGTCATATTCTATTTTTTTTTCCACCGTGTCCTTCTCCAGCCACTCATATTAGCCACTTGGCTGCAGGCTATGGCTCACTGCTAGCTGATATTATTAGCTGCTCTGTGTAAAAAAAAGAGCTTCATCGACCTTCAATGTCAGTTCTGCAATCTAATATTGGCCTTTTTAGTAGCTTCTCCCGCTAGCCACTTAAGTTATCCACTTACACCAGCACTGACCAACTCCAGCTATTGGCTCTTTCTCGCAGCTCCGAGTGTGTCTAGTTTGCCATTCTTTTTATTGTCGCTGGCAGGGATTAAAAATAGATTTTATGTCTTGATGCTCGCTGAAATTCATCCTTGGACATTCTGACCACAAACGTTAGCGAGCATCATCCCTCAGTAACTGTGGACTCATCCAGGATTTATCACACTTGTCAAAACTATTTTTAAATAGTCTTCTCCTGCTCAGATGCCTAATTGATAAAAGTTTATTTTGTGAAAAACGACAAGCTGCAAATTGGGACTTACTTCACTTGAGTGTGGCCTACGAAGTGTGTCCTAATACTTACAGTATGTTGTCATATCATCAGTGTGAGTGGGTAATGAATGCTTATCATGTCACATCTGCAGCATTACTCATCTTTTAAAGTATTTGCCGCTAACATCGCGACAAAGAGCCATTACCTAGATTTTATTGTGTGGCTTCACTGGGGGGATACAATAAATCAGCTTTGCACGGATGCCAATCAAGACTGAGTGACCATAGTTGTCATGTGACCTAACACGTGCATGTTAAAGATTTCTAGAACCTGAAGTTAAATCATCTTTTTTATCACGCCATTAAATAAGTTGTTATTTCATATGAATGTTTTGGGGGTGTTTTACATAAATCATTTCATCAATCAGGACGAGTGACAAATGAAAACTGACATCCAAATTAGGGCCGACAGTTTAACCAAGGGGTCCTTTAAACTTCACAAATGGACACAAACTTCCGCAGACACACGACAAAATCTTGCAGCCTTTTCCCAGAAGCTTGTAATGAGTAACTGAAGTTGTTTAGAGCTTGTGCAAGTGGCTAAATTTAGCAGCTAGCAGGAGGAGCTACTTAAAAGGCGAGTAAAAGATTCAAACAGCAGAGAAGAATTTGTCAAGCATCGGGACCCAGCATCACGAAACTCAACAACGTTCAACTGTGGAAGATAAAACAAAAACAGATAACATTAACAAAAGGTGAGCCACCGCCTACAGCCAAATGGCAAACATGACTGGCTAAAGAAGGAAACGGTGGAAGAGAAGTGGAATATGCCAAAATCATGGGACGGTGCAATATTTTCTTGGATGACCAGTTTTTGAAGGCGTGTGATATTGAGGAACAAAGTAGGAACAGCTAACAACAATGGCAGTCATAGGCAAGCAGTAGCCTTCCGCCAAGTGGCTTGAGTGAATGTTAGAGAAGGAAACCGAGGAAAAAAGAGGAGATGTCGGAATCATGGGGCTCTGCAACATTCCCTTGCATTAACAGTGGCGAAAGGCGAATGACACTGAAAGCTAACATAACAATAACAACTAGCGGCTACCATATCCAGCACCCAAGTGGTTAACATTTGTGGCAAGAGAAGTAAACCCTCGGTTATAGATACCAGAGAAGCAGGATTTTATTGGTAACGAGTACCAGTAAGAAAAAAGCAAACATTTTCTGGACTATTTATGGACTATTTTCTTGGCGTTTGTTTATATATTTAAGGACGACTTAGTTTTTCCATATTTTAAGATTTACCCCAGGTACTGTGAGTAAACGTGTGTTTTCAGCGGGATTTTTTTTTTTAATGAAGGCAATGTGCCTCGTCTCAAAAAAGGTTGAAAGACACTGTTCCAGTGGTTAGGATTAAGCGGTCTTACTGCTGCAACCTGGGCCGATTCCCATAGCATCCAATGTTATGCGAGTCTGGTCACCAATTTGTTTTTAATTGATCAATCACTGCACAAATACCGTTAAAAAAAAAAAAGGTAAGTAAGATCTTAAGCCTGACCCCGACCAGAACCCGAACAGAAATTCAGGTCGACCTCAAATTTCAATCATTATTTTGGGTTTGGGCCACGCTTCTATCCCGCTGCCATAAAAAAAAAATAAAAAATCCACCAGCGCGTGTCCGTCATTGTTCTTAGTTATTTTTCTCAGTGGATGATGCGCGGGTGCAATAGATTCTGTACCCCTTATGACCAAAGAAGACCACTTTGGCGCACCCATCGCATAATAAAGTGAGAATGACAAGTAGATATATTAGATATACTGGACTGTCTCAGAAAATTAGAATATTGTGATAAAGTTCTTTATTTTCTGTAATGCAATTAAAAAAACAAAAATGTCATACATTCTGGATTCATTACACATCAACTGAACTATTTCAAGCCTTTTAATATTTTAATATTACTGAATTTGGCCTACAGCTTAAGAAAACTCAAAAATCCTATCTCAAAATATTAGAATACTTCCTCAGACCAAGTAAAAAAATAATTTTATAACAGCAAAACTAAATCAAACATTTGAAAATGTCCATTGATGCACTCAGTACTTGGTTGGGAATCCTTTTGGACAGATTACTGCATCAATCCGGCGTGGCATGGAGGCAATCAGCCTGTGGCATTGCTGAGGTGTTATTGATGCCCAGGATGCTTCGATAGCGGCCTTCAGCTCATTTGCATTTGCAGGTCTGGTGTCTTTCATCTTCTTCTTAACTATACCCCACAAATTCTCGATGGGGTTCAGGTCAGGGGAATTAGCAGGCCAATCAAGGACAGTGATGCCATGGTCAGTGCACCAGTTACTGGTGGTTTTGGCACTGTGGGCAGGTGCCAGATCACGCTGGAAAATGAAATCCTCATCTCCATAGAGCTTTTCAGCAGATGGAAGCATGTAGTGCTCTAAAATCTCTTGGTACACAGTTGCATTTACTCTGGACTTGATGAAACACAGTGGACCAACACCAGCAGCTGACATGGCTCCCCAAACCATTGCTGACTGTGGGAACTTCACACTGGATTTCAAGCAACTTAGATTTTGCTCTTCTCCAGCCTTTCTCCAGACTCTGGCGCCTTGACTTCCAAATGAAATGCAAAACTTGCTTTCGCCTGAAAAGAGGACTTTGGACCACTCTGCAACTGTCCAGTGCTTCTTCTCCATAGCCCAAGTCAGACGCTTCTTCCGTTGTCTTAAGTTCAGAAGTGGCTTGACCATGGGAATACGGCTATTGTAGCCCATTTCCCGGACACGTCTGTGAACTGTGGCTTTTGATACCTGGACTCCAGCTTCAGCCCACTGTCTTTGAAGCTCCCCCAAATTCTGGAAGCGGCTCTTCTTCACAATTTTGTCAAGGCTGCGGTCATCTCTCTTGGTTGTGCAGCGTTTCCGGCCACATTTTTCCTTTCCAACAGACTTTTTGTGGATATGCTTTGAAACTGCACTCTGTGAACAGCCTGCTCTTTGAGAAATTTCTTCTTGTGTCTTACCCTCCTGATGGAGGGTATCAATGATGGTCCTCTGGACAGCAGTCAGATCAGCAGTGTTCCCCATACTTGTGATTTAGTTTACTGAACCATGCTGAGTGTTTTTAAGGCTCAGGAAACCTCGCAAGGTGTTTCGAGTTAATTAGATGATTCAGGTGATTAGTTGAATAGCCTACTTGAATACTTTTTCATGATATTCTAATATTTTGAGATAGGATTTTTGAGTTTTCTTAAGCTGTAGGCCAAATTCAGCAATATTAAAATAATAAAAGGCTTGAAATAGTTCAGTTGATGTGTAATGAATCCAGAATGTATGACATTTTTGTTTTTTTAATTGCATTACAGAAAATAAAGAACTTTATCACAATATTCTAATTTTCTGAGACAGTCCAGTATATTGGGTCAATACCCGCGGCTGGGTTGGGTCATATTTTTTAGGCCCAATCTTACCGCTGCTGCGCAACCAAACTTCAAGTTTTCTTTTCTTCTTGTACACAAATACAATTACTTTTCTTCATTTAATGCGTGGTCTATCAATTAAGACTGCCGAGAACCATTGCACCAATTCCAAGCATTTACAAGCACTTCACCCATAATTCAAAAAGTTTACAAACCTTGAAAATACAAAATTAAAATTTAAGCATTTTCAAAGATTTCAAGCACCCGTACCAACCCTGTTATCAGTTATTTCAGCTCTTTTATGACATTGCATTGCAGTGCAGAATGTAAACAAAAAAAGTGACTCATGGGTTCGTCCTTTGTGCTCCGCCGCCTCCGGCTCGGCCTGTGGTCGTGTCAGGAGACGTCGGGGCCTGTTGAGCATGACGATGTGTAATGCAAAATAGCTCCCGTATGAGGCCAGCTGGTTTATCTTATCGGCACTGAAAGCATCTTTCCACAAGGATAACAGAAGAACGCCCGTGGGGCAAACCCTGACCAAGGGGTGGGCAAACTACAGCCCCTGCGGGCCATCAGGCTTTTTCATCCGGTCGACAAAAGCGAAATGGTCAAAATATAAAACAATACATAGATGACAGTAAATAAAGTACTACTGATAAAAACATTTTTTTTGGTTGCCAACTTTGTAGCAATTGTCCCTCTACAACAAAAATACCACTACAGAAATACAAAAACAAAACTGCTAAATTCCAAAAATACTAAAGGAATACAACAACAAAAAACCTAGACAAATACGACAAAGATTCTACAGAAATACTACTTTGAATACACTTCAAAAATACTTCTACAGAAATATCTATAGCAATACTATTATACAAAATCATTACGAGAGAAATGTTACCATAGAAAGTATTATAACAGAAATACTGAAAAATTACAACTTCAGTAATACTAGGGTTAAAGTCACATTCTACTATTGAATACTACAAAAATATTTTTACAATAATAAAACAGCAATACTACAAGAATAAAATTAAAGCAATACTACAAAATACGACAGAAATACTACACATATACAACAAATACTATACTATGGAATACTTCAAAACATACTAGATATACAAAATTCTTCTATAGAAACACTGTAAATATAGTAATATGGAAATACTACAATTGTAGAATTACAGCAATAGTACAAAAACCCTATTAAAAATATTACATATACAACTATAATTCTACTATAGAAATACTATTGCAAAATAAAACTACAGTACCGTAAATTCCAGACTATAAGCCGCTACTTTTTTCCCAAATGTTCAGCCCTGCGGCTTATTCAGTGAAGCGGCTAATTCATGGAATTTTTCTAACGGCCACCAGCGGCGCAGGAGTTTGAAAGGTAAGATTAAGACCAGTAGAATATGTGCGCCAAGAAAGACTGCAATCTCTAAGTTTTAGCTTATATTTGCTGTAAAGTTAAGGTACGTTCCGATACCAAGGAAGATGCCCTTAATGGCGATAGCTATTAGGAAGAAGATGAGGACGATTAACCATGAATTTCACATTTACGGGACGCTTTTTTTTTCGCAGGAATGTTTGATACATTGCGAGCGTGATCCTACTTGCGTGTTGGTACCGTTCAAAGGCACGGTTTGGGATGAAAGTTATATTATTATCATTAAAGCTTTGAAAACTCTCTCGGTGTACCGTCTTTCTTCGTAAATATGTGTAACCATGTTTAGTATGTATTTGCAACTGTATATTTTTGTAATGTATTTATTTTAGAGATTTATTCTGTTATGTGTTCTACGGACGAATCAAAAATAAGGGGCGGAGCAAACGCGGGCTGATGGGAAATGTGGTAAAGCCGAGTTACCAGTAGATCTGTCTGTTGTCGCAGCGGACAATAGTGGATATATAATTTTCCTACCTTTAACTTTGGAAATATACATTTTGCTTCCTTGGATTACTTTCAACGGGACCCCGACTTTACAAGTCTGCATCATAGCTTAATTACATGTATCCTTTTCTACCTGTGATGTCAACTGTGGTTCTGATTTTGTGTACTATGCTGGCTGTGATTATTGGACTGTGGACGAATAAGAGCTTGCTCTGTACACTCCACGCATCGGCCCAGTATTGCAGTACCTCCGGGAACGGTGCATTCACAATGATTGCAGCAAGGCTTTAGGGCTAGGACCTTAGCTTGGCCTTTTGGCTGAGAGTAAGAGTCCCGGCTCCTTGGCTTTGTAGCGTGTTATGAACTGACCGATAATGGATAATGAATAAAGAAGATAGAACAATAACCCTTAAAAACCCCCTTTGCATTCGCAATGATCGCAGCAAGGCTTTAAGGCTAGGACCTTAGCCTGGCCTTTTAGCTGAGAGTAAGAGCCCCGGCTCCTAGGCTATGTAGCGTGTTATGAACTGACCGATAATGGATAATGAATAAAGAAGATAGAACAATAACCCTTAAAAAAATTTCCCTTTAAATTGTGGAACTTACAGTTTGGTCCAGGGGTTAAACTTGTGACTCTGTCACAAGATCAACTGCGGGCGCCCACGGCTTGGACATGGGTGCGGCTTGTGTAAGGACAAAAGGGTCAAATCACCCCAAAAGTGATGGGGGCGGCTTATAATCAGGTGCGCTCTATCATCCGGAATTTTCGGTAACAGTACAAAAATTACAGATATACAAAATTTATGTGAGAGAAATACTACCAAAATGCAACAAAAACAATACTGCAAACATACTAAAAAATAAAAATAAAAACTATAGTAATACTACAGAAAATACTACAGAACTAGAACAAAAATTTAAGTGCAGAAATATTACAAAAATACAACTAAACTAATACTAAGGTTAAGGTTACGTTCTTCTATTATATTTAAAACTAGAATAATACTACAAAAATACAAGAACAAAACTAAAGCAATAATACAACACACGACAGAAATACTACACATGTACAACAAAAGCCCTACTATAGAAATACTACAAAATACTAGATATACAACAAACATTGTACTATAGAAATACTACAAAAATAGGAATATGGAAATAGTTCAAAACTATAGTAATAGTAAAAAATACTACAAAAATACTATGGAAATACCACAAGAATACTACAAATGTAAAACTACAGCAATAGTACAACACCCCTATTAAAAACGATTACAAATGCCACAAGAATTCTACTCTAGAAATACTACTAAAATACTACTACTACTGTTAATACTATTACAAAAATAAAACTGCAGTATTAGTACTATATCTGACAAAAAACAACAGATATACAAAAAAACTTCTGTTACAGAAATACAACTTATATTGTAGACATACTAAAAAGATACTAAAAAAACTATAGTAATACTACAGCAAATACTACAGAACTACAATAAGAAATAAGCAGCAGAAATACTACATAAATACAACTCCAGTAATACTACAAAGCTAAATATTAAATGAAGTGCTAAGACAGGGACTTATTATGTTATTTTGCTTTAATGTGAGTGTTTCAAAACCAAGTTGATGAAACTGATCTATTTAAAAACAAACAAAAAGCAATATAACATCTAGATTTCTGCATGTATATTCATTCAGAAATTTAAAAAATGGAATAGGTCTCCAGGATGGGCCCCTTGGCCAAATTTTTTTAACCAAATGTGACTCACCACTCCAAATAGTTGCCCACCCCTATCCTAACTCTTCCAACAGCCCCTCTGCTGTTACATTGTGTCGCTCCTTTCCGTTTCATTAGAGCTGACAAATGACACATCGCCACAAGCTGATAAGATAGTGAGCTACCCGAGGGGGAAGGGGGACGAGGACGTCCCCCTGGTTGGTAAACATACATCGCTGCCATCTGCAGAATGGGCCGTGCTCTCCCGGGCCGGCTCAGATTGAAAGATTATGCGGCAAAGCCGGCGATTATGCGGGAGAAAATTGAGAAAGGATGGTGGCGGTTACATGGAGAGACAAAAATCACTTGCGACAAGGTTGAGCCGCCCGCTACGACACGAGAGTAGAAATGTCACAAGAGAGTAGAAATGTCACAAGAGAGTACATGGGATGTCAAAATAATTTGTGAGTATTTTTTTTTTTTTATTCAAATGATTCCTAGTTAATTCCAACAGAAACAATGTTTTTATTCAAAGAAAATAGACAATATACGATGTGGAAAGAGGTTTTGGCCTCTTTTAAAGGATATCAACAACAAAGTATGAAGCATGCCCAAAAGCTTATAAACTTCTATGACGAATTATGTCTCTTAAATGTCCGTCTGCTATTGGTTGGTGTAATGTGAGAAGCTGGTCTACTATTGGTTTCATCACAGCGTCCCGAAAATGCTAATATGCTATTAGCTAAACTACCTCCCACGATACCTTCATTTATTTTTATTTAGTTCATAAAAATTGTGTGCTTCCTAAAGATGTATTTATTCGTTCTGGGTCCCAAAACTTGCACTGGTGCTATAGATAACACCTGTAAAGAATAAGATTGCAATTATCTTGAATTAGGAAGAAAGAACAAATACTTCTCGTTGGTGCCATACAATATTAATTTTTTGTAGTTCATTTATTTGTTATGCATCCCAAGGCTTGCAGTTATGCTAAAGGGAAAGGCAAAAAGATTAAAAACATGGTAATGAACCTTGTAATTTTCAAGAAATACAAAGAAGGCACATGAAGTTGAAACACTAAGTTGCATGGCTGTAGCCAACAGACAATCAAGACGATGTATGTAGTGACATTTTTTCAATGCAACTGTAATGTTTGTGACTTGAATAATTATTGAATTCAGAGTTATTTTACATGAAGGAGTAGCTACATTTATTTTACATACCATTAAATTACATTTTATTACTTTTATAAAATACATCAGGCCCTTTGAGGACAGCCACTAAACTGATGTGGCCCACAGTTAAAATATGTTTGACACCACTGCTTTAAATGCATATTCAATTTAAACATTATTTAATCATACACGTAAATCAAACATTACTACTATATATATACTATTTCTTTATTTTATTGTTTTAACTGTTTTAATATATGACAGATGATTATTTTTGGGAGGTGCGCCTTCTTAGGAGCCTCTTACAGTGTGGGAAATACGGTAGGCTGATAGTAAATGAGTTAAGTGCCACGTCCTCCAAAGAGCCTTTACTCTCACGAAGCGTCTTTGACGGACATGTCCGTCCTTTCCGTTTAGTTCAGGCTGCGTTTGGGGACTCGCTGTTGGCTAGGTAATGGTGGAACATCAGCGACTGCTGTCACGGCTGCCTCTTGTTGGCAAAAAGCAACAAACGCTAGCTTACATCAAGGTCGCCGAGCACGGAGGTCACTTCCGCGCATGCTAATCAGGCCGAGCTCCAGCATGGGAGGGTAGCTACTTACATGGAATAAATGTGGATGCAGTAGTTTCTAAAGTCAAAGACACGTCTGTTTGTTTGCCATTGTGAACTAGTCAGTAGGTAAAGAAGATTATTTTGTTGTGTATTAACAACGACCCATGAGATGAAGGAGCAGTGACCGCTTTAAAAATGCAAAAAAATGCAACTAAAAGGGATGATCCATTGGGTCAATGATTTATTCATGACTTGCACTCATTACACGCACAGTTCTGCAATTGATTTCTTCATCACTCTACCAGCTGTAGTGCATTAGTTCACTGACATGGTAGCTAGCATAAGTGGCTAGCAGGCTATTCTGCGGTGGACGCAGCTAGGTTTAAAAATGGGAATGCTAACATTAGTGTTCAGTGGTAACTACTTACAAATGTTCAAATTTCACAGATGAGAAGGGAAAGGGGTTCGGTAGCATAGATGGTAGGGCGCCCGCTCTGAGACTGGGAGGTCGCTGGTTCAAGCCTCGGCCGAATCATACCTAAGACTTACAACATTGGTACTCATTGCCTCCCTGCTTGGCGCTCAGCATTAAGGGTTGGAATTGGGGGGTTTGGTCACCTAATGACTAAAATGGCTGCGCCCTGTTTGGCTGCGGCTGCATCGGCTCGCTACAGTTTAACTGTACGGGTCAGGTGTATCGACATTTCGTTCTGTGTGCATTGTTACAAAGAATGACAATAAAAGTAAATTATATTCTTCTATTCTAAAGGCATTTTAGCAAAATTCTACGAAGTTTTAAATTGGTGGAAAGGAATCACATGGATTAAGTGTTGATTAGTCAGGCTATCATTCATTAAGTCTGCCTGGTGCGTTTCTGACAGAATGTCAAAAGCCCACAAGAAGAGACACTATTGGATAAGTTATTCAAGAAATGAATGTTTAGGTTATATCCTTTATTCTTTGTTTTTTTTATACTTACATGCCTCTCGTTTTATATTTATTGTGCGGTAATCAAATTGCGGAAATTTGAGAAAAGTAGTAGCTTTTTTACAAGATATAGGTACTTATTTTGTGTTAAAGCTAAAAGCTAGCATTGAAATATCAGCTTTATATAATTTTAATTAGTGTATCTGATTAAAAGTAGACAATTTCAAAATTTAAGAAATCGTGGAAGGGTAGAAAACTAAAAATTTTACAGTTTGATTGAAATGATCCAAAGCGGTTGCAGACAAACATTTGTAAGAAAGTTTTAAAAAATTTAAGCTAATGACTAGCTGTTTTACACGAGATATGGAGTAATTAATTTGTGTGAAAGCTCAATACTAGCATTAGCAGGAACGAGTTTAAAAGCTTGCATGGTTGCAAGTAAGCTTGAATGTTCGACCTCTGAACTTTTTTTTAACTTTCACTTTCACTACACTAGGAAGCAGTGGCACTTTTATTTGCAGTGTTTTGTCTACATTTAACTTCCACGCCATCCATATAGCACACAGTATCAGCATTGAGTATGAAGTGTGAATACGAAGTGGAGCAGATGCCCAAGTGACCCCATGTAAAAATTAACCAGAATGAGGAGACAGACTTCTTCGGTGGGCACGAAAGAATTTCATCTTCTGAGGGGGGGGTATGACAGAAGCACTGCCCTAACAAAAGCTGTAAAAAATGGATCGACATGTGAACGTACCTTTCTCCTTGAAGCTTGTTGGTTTTCACAATCAAGTCCTGAGTTTGCTCCTTCGCGGCCTGTTGAGCATGCACACAAGAGTTAGAAATGTACAAAGGTGCATGCCTGAACGATAAATCTGACTTTACCTTTAACCTGCTGGTCATCTCTGCACAGCAAGCGCTCATGGCTTCAACGTCCTCATTGACACTTTCAAGCTCCTGTGGAAATACAGTATCAAAAAGACAATGAAACTTTAGCCTCCTACGTTCCTTTTTTAGCGACTTGTATGACCTCTTTGACTTCTTTGAATATCCGTGCAAAATCTTCATTGATTGCCAGGCTCCTGCGCTCGATGTCACCACGCAGGTTCCTCCTTGTACGCAGGCTATTCTCTGTGAAAAAGGCTGACAGGGCTGTCAGAGCCTCCAGCATCTCCTGGAATTGCACAACAGCAGCTCAATTTCCTTCAAAGGCATAGGAAAAAACATCTGGAACAGAAGTAACCAGTGCCCTTCCACAATGGAGCATACATCATTATAGAAAGTCTTCAACACAGCCCAGAAAATCTCTGGCTGCTCTGCCCAGTCTGGAGGACATTGCCAGCTCGCAATACCGACAACATGATCAAGGTGTCATCTCACACTGGCCACTACAGATTAGCCTTGCTGTCCTCTGGCAGACGCTCGAGGTTCTTTAAAAAAATACTAAAGGCTTCCTCAGAGACATCATGACCCAAATCAAACACAGGGCACTGTTAAAGAAAATAAAAACAATCTTGCCTATGGATAGCATTAAATTTATAACAAAATGTTCCATATTTTTTTTCTAATTTATGACGAATTGTTGTTGCTAATGTGCACCTACGACATGTTGTAAATGGTAAATGGTCTGCATTTATATAGCGCAAATCAAGTCAATG